>NW_017306869.1:685024-692513 GCF_000935625.1 Nanorana parkeri | reverse complement strand
TTACTTACCGTAATTTTCCTTTCCTGTCCAGCTCCATGGCAGCACAAGAATGGGTTAATCCCTCCCTTCTCCCCTAATCAGGATTGTAACTCATAAAAGCTGAAAGAGTCCCCTGGCTTGTCGTTCCGTAACTCGACTACTACATGGGTGGGCATTTGTGCTGCCATGGAGCTGGACAGGAAAGGAAAATTACAGTAAGTATGAAATACAATTTTGCTGTTTTCCTGTCAGCTCCATGGCAGCACATGAATGGGAATTAACTAGCCAAAACAGGGGAAATATGCTTGAAAATTTTCTAATCACAACCCATGGCAGAAGAAATAACCCTACGGCCGAATTCAAATTTAGTTAAGGCAGCTGGATATAAACAGTAGTGTGTCATGAACGTGTGCGGAGAAGACCATGTGGTCACTTTACACACAGTCTCTAAGAAAAAAAACGATTGGCTGCAGCCCATGATGTGGCCAGACCCCTAGTGGAATGAGCAGACACCCCACTTGTGACAGTTATGTGCTTGGCTTCATATGCTAACAATAGCGCCTTCCCTATCCATGATGCTATGAGCCTACTGGATGCTGTGGTATCCTTCCTGGCACCTGCCGGCACGATAGAGATGACCAGTAGACCTGAGCCCTTCCGTGGCCAAAATATACGCCTTTAGCGTATTACCCACATCCAAGCAGCTAAGCTGGCTCCCATTATCTGACTTGAAGGTTGGTAATACAATTTCTTGGTGTATGTGAAAGTCAGTCACAACCTTAGGAATGAACCCCAGCATGGGGACTAGAATCACTCCATCTGCCAAGAAAGTGGTGAAGAGTTCTTTAAACCCAAGAGCAGCCAACTCCAAAACCCATCTGGTTTTGGCAAAGTTTCACAGGTGCTGGGTGAAGGATCGGACCTTGAAAGAGAAGGTCCGGCAATGGCAGTAGGAATAGTGGAGGCTGGATACCCATCAGGCGGAGGAGAGGATACCAAGGCCCCGTGGGCCGGTTCGGAATCACTGCCAGGACTGCCTCCTATTCTCTCCGGAGTCTCCTCAGAAATTGTAGTATGAAAAGGCACTGGCAGGAAGAGGCAAGCGGTCCGAATGTCCACTCTGCCGTCAGGGTGTCCGTCGCCACCGCTTGTGGACATGGAAACTTTCAGAAGAACTTCACGACTTTGGTGTTGGTTCGGGACAAAAATAGGTCTACTTCCAGAGATAAGCCCCAGGACACCGTGTCCTGAAATACCTGATCGAGGAGACATTACTTGTCGTTGTCCAGAGGAACTCTGGATAGATAATCTGCTTGATGGTTGAAGGGACCCGACACGTACACTGCCGATAAGTGAAGATGGATCTAAACGGAAGACAAAGGAACTGGAAAGAAGTATCTCCTAACTCCATCAAAAGCATCCCATCTCTGGGGTGGATCACTTTCGGGATCATCTCCAAAAGACTCCAATTCAAAGTGGTGCTTCTTGATGTACACGTTCAGGAACGTAAGGTCGATCACCGGTCGCCAATCTCCTGTCCACTTCCGCACCAGAAAAAGTGGAGAAAACTCCTTTGAAGCGGTCCTGTCTTGGTAGAGCAACTACCACCCCTTGAGACAACAGATTGTCCACATAGGAAAACAGGATTGTGCTTTTGGAAAGGTCCTGAGGAGTTCTGGTTGGGTGAAAGATGGAGCAAGGACGCATGTGGAACTCTCAACCTCACCCAAAGATCTGACACTGTCTGTCCAGACCTGTGAGGTATGAAGCCTGACTTACCCCAGTGGCCTTAGTGGTTGTGGTGTCTAGTTTGTTGCAGAGTAGCAACTGACCCTCACATGGAATTATATCATCCCTGCTTGATGTAGGATCCGCCACCCACAGTCTGAGCCACAGAGCCCTTCTTCCCACCACTGCGGCCAACATAACCCTGGCTAAAATTTAATAACATTGACCGAACCTCAGCGAAGAATGTAGAAGACAATCTGATATTCTTTAAGCCATGTAAGATCTCAGATTTATTAAGATCCTTCGAAACTGCTGCTTCAGTGCTGTCCACCCAAGCCTCCAGGGCCTTGGAAGGTACTGCCATAGCAACTGCAGGTTTGCAGGCCCCACCGGCCAAGAGATAGATCCAAATCTGCCCATCTGTTCAAGACATCCTTAAAGGGAAACAGCGTCACCAAGGGGCAGCGTGACATGCCTTGCCAGCCTCAATAAGGCCGCATTAACCACAGGCGATTCATCTGAGTGTTTAAGATCCTCTTTCTTAAAAGGATACAGCTCAGAGAATCTATTTCTAAAGGATTACTTCCCATCCACCTGACTCCATTCATCCTGGATACATTCTTCATCTGAAGAGGGAGAATCAGAATGGGGTCCAGAGGACTCCTGACTCCGGCCGGGGGTGCCAGCTCTAGAAGGGCCCAGACTAGCCTCCTGAGCTGGAACTACAGTAGGCTGGTTTAAGGACTGACCCTATGCAGAAGAAAAACTCCTTGAGGGTATCCTGAAAGACTTCCTGCAGTAAATAAATAACCTGCATATACCTGCCTCCTTGTCTGTAGTGGCCTCTGAAAACATAATTCACATGCCGTTTTCTCTGGTAAGGCCACATTGGTACATGCCAAATAAGCCCCTGAGGGGGCTGAGGATGGTGGGAGGGCCCATGATGCGCTGAGGGAATCCGCTGATTTACAGACGAAGACCGGTTGCAAAATCTTCTGTTAGAACAACGAGTGTCTTGCTCTGGAGACGTTGATCTCCCTCAACTAGACGCAGGGGACTCGCTGAGCTCCCGAACATGGCGAGAGCCGGACCTGGACGAACCGAACACAGGGTAGGTATGATACAAAAAAAGGCTGGCCTTTAGACAGCAAACCACGATGAGGAGCAGGCGCCTACCTTCTTTGCGACTGGCGATCTTTGACGGGTGGGGATTTGTCCAGAAGCATGCATGAAAATGCTAGCACAACCAACAGCAACTACAATAATCAGCTAACGATCCAGATAAGCACTTACTTATCCCAAGAATGCTGCGGCTCGGCTGACTATGTACCACCAGGCTCAAAACAGACAGCCATCTCTGAAGGGCTGGGTGACTTAAATAGCCCCCTAATAACTCTTCCACCAGAAGGAACGCAGACTGCCCAGCCGGCAGTGGAGCGGCACTGGAATGCATAGCACGCGTTCCACTCTCCGCCATGGGAACCCACAGGTTCTCGTCCGGCGGCGGAAGTGCCTGGGTGGAACGCATAGCATGCGTTCCACCTGCCACCTCAAGTCTTAAAATGCAGAGGCCGGAAGCTCCCCGGTGGCGGAAATGACAACAGTGGAACGCACAGCGTGCATTCCAACACCGCCGCTGGGAGCCCCAGACAGCACAGCAAGGAGCCGCAAACACCGGCTCCGCACAGGTTATGGCACCACAGGCTCTTGTCCCTAACACAATACATAGGGCCACGAGAAAGAATACCAAAAACTGGCAGAATAGGCGTGCAATGAAGCAGTAACTACATAAGTTACATTTTAAACATTACCAACGCTGGGGAACCACAGGTGACAGCAAAATACTCACAAGAAAGACCCCAAAAGTTAAGGCACAAGATGAAGCTGACAGAGTTAGCAAACACCTTTCTATATGATCCAGTTAAAATGTTTAGTAGCAGAGCTGCAAGTGGCAGCAGCCTGCACTCAGCAAGCACCTACGGGGTTGAAGCATCTCAAAGCAAGCTAATGGGTGTTTCAGGTAAATACCTGCAAGAGTCAGCTTAGGCATTAGCAGCACCACAGAATCACATCTGTAAAGGTGCCCATACACTGCACGATTCTTGTACGAGAATCGTAGGAAATCCCGCGATCATACGATAATCGTGCAGTGTATGGAAGGCATGCGACCGTTTCTACTGTACAGTCGCACGTCTTCCGTCGAACAAGCAGGCGGGAAAACCCGCCGGGAATCGTACGATTCTCGCCGAGTTAGTGGCCTGCTGGTCATCGTAAGCCCGATCTGCCTGTCCAAGATGGGCAGATCGTACGTTTTAAGTACTTTACAACCCTCACAAGACAAAAGCCCTGCGAGGGTTGTAAAGTGTATGGCCACCTTGAAGGTGGCCATACACCTTACAACCATTGTACAACTTTTGTTGTGCAGACATCTCACCTTCATACAATTTTCTTACAACCAACCCATCATGCGCAGACCAATGTAGTTCCCAAAAAACGCTTGTCAGCTTCACCACCTGGCTGATTTACATTGCTCAAAAGAACAAACTTTTGTTTGAGCATGTGCAGTTTGCATCTAGAGATTTAAAGGTGCCCATACACCTTACGACCATGGTCGTAAGCTCATTGAAAGCTTGTACGATCTGCCCATCTTGGGCAGATCGTACTTGCGATCATCGAAAGCCCGCCGAGGGGCAGGCTTCCGATGACCGCAGTGAGGGGCGGGCTTCCAAACACTGCAAACGGGCAGTGTGCGCGTGCGCACACCGGCCCGTTCATCAGTTGTCGAACAAGCAGGCCACTAACCCGCCGAGAATCGTACGATTCTCGGCGGGTTTTCAAGCCTGCTTGTTCGACAGAAGACGTGCGACCGTACAGTAGAAACGGTCGCACGCCTTCCATACACTGTACGATCGCGGGATTTCCCGCGATTCTCGTACGAGAATCGTAGTGTATGGGCACCTTTAGTTGTACAACCACGCCACTAACCTGTCAATTTTCATCCAAATAGACAAACGTTTTCTAGCCTGCTGAGGACAATAAATCTCCAGATAATTGTAAGGTTTATGGGCACCTTTAGGCACCCAGACCAAGTAGGAATGCCTCCTCCACCCATAATGAGCAACAGCAGTGTACTTGCACCTTGTTAGCCAGGCTCGGAGGATCGCCAGCGGGGCTCCCATAGACCTGCACCATTTAGGAAAGGGCTCACAGGGACTTCGCCAACTGAAGGAGGTAGAAGAAGGCGGACAGCAAGGACTTTATTGGCTGGTTGCCTTTAAACAAATATCTTAAATGGTAAAGTTTGAGCTGCCATTAGAAAAAAAGTAGCTTAAAAATAGACAACCCTATCCTTTACCGTGAAGGGACTGTGGTGCTTCTGGTCAACTACTTTAGTACAATGCTTCTCATGAAGCAGAAAATCCATCAAACAGAACACTAGTACTTTCTCCAAAAATAAATAAATATGCAGTGAACTATGCCTGCCTCCTTCCCAAGATGTTATAAGGGGATCTTAAATGGATTGTAAAGTCTTAATTTATTAGATTTAGGGCCCATTCACACCAAAAACCTCAGTTGACTTCCAATGCGTTCTGTTGCATTGCATATTTTTTTTGCCATTCTTTATTTTACTTAACATTTCCTGAGTGGACAAACTTCTATGCATTTTTTTTTTTAACTTTTGTTTCATTCTGTTGCAGTTTTTGAAGTGTTGCTTTACTTTGCCTGAAAAAAAAGCAGAGCATACTCTGCTTTTTTAGCTCACTGCAATGAAACACAGCACTTTGAGCTGGTCTTACTCATACTCACACATTATTTGGGTTGCCTTCCATTGGTATCCATTGAAAGTTGGATGCCAACGGATTTGGTGTGAATGGGGCCTAACATGTAAAACAAATGAGCTTGGTGTGAATAATCTTATCAACATTTGTCAATGTTTCAAAAACCTTGCTTCTACTGTATGCATTAAGATAAAAACTATAAAAAAGTAAAAAGATAAATAAAAATCTAAAAAATTAAATTGATTAAAAAATTAAATTAAAAAATAAGAAATTATTGAATACAAAAATGAAAAGTGATAAAAATAAAGAAACAGTAAACAAAATTGAAACTAGCCCCACCCCAAGGCCATGTTTCACAATACGCCCCTCCCCCCCTGGCCTTGGGGCGGCAGGGGGAGTAAATCCGGCCCTGACTGTATGTATAATTGGTCATTATTTCTGTACTGCTCATTTCATACACAGGTTCTACGTCCTGCCACGTTGTGCTACACAATGATTGTGCTTTGTTTCTACTGAATGTATAATTTGTAAATGTTACAAGTACACGGCAGTAGCCATATATGCTTGTATACATAGGCTCTGCTTTCTGCATTGCAATGCTACACAATGGTTGTGACTTCACTGCTCTTTTTTACAATGAGGGTATGTGATGAAGCTGAATAAAATGGAACATAAAAGGGAACTAAAACTATTTATAAAAATCAAGAAAAGCAAATGTATTTTTTTACAGATTCGGGCACTCCATCCAAGAAGGGATTTTTAACCTTGTCTAGTATACAGACACTAGAGGATAGAAGACATATATAAAAGCATGAATAATGATACCCTCTTACGATAGGCAATAACAACATGCATTCTCTTCATGTCTTATAATCTGGAATAAATGGCACAGGCTTTTCACTTCAGTAGTTTCATGAGTTTTAATGTAGTCTGCCATATAAAAAGCAGAAAAGCACATTAAAGTAATTTCTGCTGTAATAGAAATCCCTTAAATCATGCCAAACCTGCTCATTGAAGCCTGGTTACCCTGAATAAACCAATAATCACCTGAAATTTCCATAGCATCCAAGCAAAGACCTGCGGAAAAATGCTACAGTATGTTTTACAGTTCTGTTTACTGTATTTTATCTACACCTCAAATTAGGATTATGGGCCCTCTTAAAAAAAGTACTCAAAATGTAATGGCTTTTTGTTGAAACTAAATGTAAATACCTGACTAAAATGACGTTTTATAAATATTTTAGTCCTGTAATGAAGTTATGTTAAGTTTAGGAATTCACATTACTGCAAAAGTATTCCATATTAGGTTTTTTTATACACACCAAGCATTAAAGAGATACCAGCCCAGCTCTCCAGGCACATAGGCTGGTATCCCTATGGCTGGAGAACAAACAACACAGGAGCCCCTAACATGCTCATCTTTTAATATCAGCTAAGAACTTCATGGGTAGAGTCCTAAAAAAATAAACCATCTAAAGGCATTACCCCCTGTGCCGATGGATGAGCACCAAAACCTTGAGCATCTCAAGTTCCAAAAATAGTAGGGGCTTTTTGTACTAGCTGTGGCCCAGTGCGTGCCATGATGGGCACTGTAACCACAATTACTGAAAAAGGTTAATAATGAAATGGTTGGAGATGGACCATGGGAATATGGGGCGATCCTAAAGTGTATAGCTTCCCATATTAAGAATCATTCATTGGCAGCATAGCAGCCACAATGCAAAATGAGAGAATCACCTTTTCCACAAAAGGTAAACCACAATTAATTTTTTTTTTACTCCTTTTCCACTAAAGAGCCCAATGGCTGTTTGCAACTAGCTAGTACTAATGCTTTCTATTCATTGGGTATACATGCAAATATACCAATATATGGAGTGCCCCTGCGGGTGTCTGCCTTACTTTTGGTTAATCATAAGAATTTAACCAGCAACACGCCTCCTATGCAGTTATAAATTGGATGAAACTGAATAGAAAGTGAAGGCTTTAGCATTTTATAAACAGAC
>NW_017306869.1:670608-684140 GCF_000935625.1 Nanorana parkeri | reverse complement strand
CCAACTGTTCACTGCACAGCTGATTCACTAAGGTTGCATAAGTATAGATCACCAAAGCTGCAAAATGTCAATGTTTTCTAAACAAAATCATGAGAACAGACTATGATTTTACAGAATACTTGAGAATGGCACCCATGCTCCCTGTCCCTATATATGTATGTGCATTGTTATAGCAGAGAGAGGTGAACAAGTCTGTGCTCCAACAAAACATATTTAAAACACTCTCCTGAGACCACTAACACCACCATTTGCACCTATTACAGTTAATGTGTTTTTTAGGTAACAGTCAACTTGCCAACTTTAACACAGCTAACTACAGAATAATCTGTCACTTGTAATTAAACTTAGCAACCATGCATGCTACTTCATCTCATTTAGCTTGGTCATATATTGGTGGATTGCTGAAAAGGGCATACATTCATGTTCTACCCCATAATATTTGGTACTCTTACCTCCATGTCCATTTTTTGCAGTTGCTATACTGTTTACAACAGCTGAGAATTGCCCAAAATAAAATCACTAGGCTGAATCCCAGCAAAATTCACCTGGAATGTGCACTTGTCTTATATAATTACTGTGTTAAATACAAAGGACTGAACAGTGACTTGTTTTCATTGTTGGCAGAAACACTGTATTGTTAATGAAGCTGCAGGTAGTAATGTTATAACAGTTCCTGCAGACCTAACTTCCTGCTAAATCTGCAAAGCTTCCTTTGAATGGGACTTGATTTGTCTACCCCACCCTTGACTTCATCACCTGCCAATGAATTAAAAAGTAAGAGGTCAATTACTAACCAGACCAGCAAACTGAGTTTTACTAATATGAAGGTTAAAGCAAACTGGAGCGAAGAAGGAGCTGTTTCCCGTAGTAACCAAACTGAGGCTACACAAATTGAAAAAAATGATGTTTATACTGAACAAATGCTTACAGGTCTGCCAAACCTTTAGAGAGCTCCCATTAATGCTTTAATGCTAGTAGTTTTCCAGCAACTAGGAAAGTAGTTGTCTAGCAACTACACAGAGGCATGTATGTTTTTTTTTCTTTGGGGAAGGGGGTTTATATTTGAGTACCCAGAGGAAAACAATGAAACAGTGTGCACAGTGGCAATGTTTGGGTGTAGCAAAACTGCACTTACAGTGGAGGGCTTAAAACATAAGCCCTCCCACCGTGTACATGGTAACATGTGCCACAATCCTTGTACCCATAAAATATACATCAATTACTGTACCACAAGTGAAAGTCTCAGACACGTACACACCTCAGCACAATCATTTGTAAACAAAATGAATTATTTCATTACATCTGCTTTTCTGTGCACAGCCTACCTTGAAGAAGAACTTAATTACCATAGTCAGTGACTACATAGAAACTAGCAATTGTTGTACAATATATCATAAAGCATCCAGGGCTTAAGAATATATAATATACTTACAGTATATTGCAGTGGTCAGGAGTAAAAAAAAATGCACAGCACAGACAAATAGAACACAGGTGTCAGGAGTGCGTGACGCACAGAGCACAGGAGTCAGCAGTGTGTAAGACACAGAGCGCAGAAGTCAAGAGTGCAAAGCATCCAGAGTGTGGGGGTCAGGCGTATGTAATGCACAGGGGTCGAGAGTGTGTAATGAGAGCACAGGAGTCAGGAATGCATAACACCCAGAGAACAGGGGTTAGGAGTGTGCAACACACAGAGCACAGGGGTCCAGATTGGTTAATGCACAGAGCACAGGAGTCAAGAGCGCATAATGTCCAGAACACAGGGGCAGGGCAGCCATCAGAAATTTTGGGACCCCCTACACGGCTTTAGGCCGGTCCCCCGCACCGCCAACACACTGAGCCAGTCACACACTATTATACATGTATATAGCTCTGACATATACCGCAGTGCTGTACAGAGGACACTGAGCCAGTCACATCAGTCTCTGTACAGAGGAGCTTATACTCTAATGTCTCCCCTCAGTCACATCAGGCTCTGTACAGAGGAGCTTACACTCTAATGTCTCCCCACAGTCACATCAGTCTATGTACAGAAAAGCTTACACTCTAATGTCTCCCCACAGTCACATCAGTCTATGTACAGAAAAGCTTACACTCTAATGTCTCCCCACAGTCACATCAGTCTATGTACAGAAAAGCTTACACTCTAATGTCTCCCCACAGTCACATCAGTCTATGTACAGAAAAGCTTACACTCTAATGTCTCCCCACAGTCACATCAGTCTATGTACAGAAAAGCTTACACTCTAATGTCTCCCCACAGTCACATCAGTCTATGTACAGAAAAGCTTACACTCTAATGTCTCCCCACAGTCACATCAGTCTATGTACAGAAAAGCTTACACTCTAATGTCTCCCCACAGTCACATCAGTCTATGTACAGAAAAGCTTACACTCTAATGTCTCCCCACAGTCACATCAGTCTATGTACAGAAAAGCTTACACTCTAATGTCTCCCCACAGTCACATCAGTCTATGTACAGAAAAGCTTACACTCTAATGTCTCCCCACAGTCACATCAGTCTATGTACAGAAAAGCTTACACTCTAATGTCTCCTCACAGTCACATCAGGCTGTGTACAGAGGATCTTACACTCTAATGTCCACCCACAGTCACATCAGGCTCTGTACAGAGTAGCTTACACTCTAATGTCCCCCCACAGTCACATCAGTCTATGTACAGAAAAGCTTACACTCTAATGTCAACCCTCAGTCACATCAGTCTCTGTACAGAGGAGCTTACACTCTAATACACAATGGCACCAGCTGTAGGGGGACTACAAATCCCAGCAAAACATTTATACAGCAATGCAGAACAGTATATGAATTTGACTCAGGTCTAAGTGACCCACAGGACGCAGGGCTTAGCGACCCGCTGGACTCTGGGCTTAGAGATGCACTGGACGCAGGGCTTAGTGACGTGGGCCCCTTACATGAGTATCGGCCATACCCCCCTGATGGCGGCCCTGCACAGAGGTCAGGAGTGCATAACGAACAGAGCAGGGGTCAGGAGTGAGAAATGCACAAAGCACAGGGGTAAGGAGTGCATAACACACAGAGTAAAGCAAAAAGATTGTAAAGCAAAGGTACGTATAGCAACCACTGAAAAGTCCCCTTTTGTTTTTACTTTTGCACGATATTCTAATTATTCGAGTTTCACCTGTATTTGCAGTTTAGTGTAAAAGAGAAAAGGAAAAAAATATGGGCCTATTCACACTCATGAATATGCATTATCATGCGTGCCGCATGCACACAGAACAATGTGAATCCAGTGCACAAATGTTCGATATAAGAACATTGGTATTGCCCTCTGATTTCTGTGTCATATCTTTGCTTTTTTTAATATTTTTTTGTTTCTTTTTTTTGTGATGTGTCTAGTTTATTTTATACTACTGTCTATCCTTTTGTAGTATTCCTTTTTTGAGGGGGTGCCAGGTCCGGCAAATGTACCGACACTCCGAAACGAGGTAAAAAGGCCAAGGGAGCGGCCCCACGCTTGTCCGGCGCCATCTTGTCCCCATCTCCTGTTGCCTGCAAGTGCTCCGGTTCGGCCTGTGGAATGGAGGGAGGCGCCACTAATCCTGCAGTGGCCCCTTCGGATGTTCCAGACACTGCATCTGCCCCAGGTACTGAGAAGGTTGAAACAAAAACGATCCTGGAAGCCATAGAGGGCTGTAAAATAGCCCTCACTGCAAAAATAGATCATCTGGCGGTGGAATGCACACTGATCAGACATGATTTAGATAAGATCAGGGGCAGACTCTCACAGGCTGAGACGCGGGTGTCTGGGGTGGAAGATTTGGTGCAGGATCATGCCACATCCATACAGGACCTGCAACATACAGTAAAGATGCTGGCGGCCAAGGTGGATGATTCTGAAAATAGG
This sequence comes from Nanorana parkeri, assembly GCF_000935625.1. Taxonomy (NCBI): domain Eukaryota; kingdom Metazoa; phylum Chordata; class Amphibia; order Anura; family Dicroglossidae; genus Nanorana; species Nanorana parkeri. The sequence continues at coordinate 680,257 of NW_017306869.1, read as the reverse complement.
ATGATGCGTAATAATGTGCGTGTGGTGGGCCTACCTGAAGGCACGGAGGGCACACAGCCTAGTACATTTGCGGAGGCCTTCTTGAAAAATCTGCTGGGCCTGGAGGAGCTGCCCCCCACCTTTGTGGTGGAAAGGGCTCATAGAGTCCCCACTGGTCGTCCGGCCCCCGGGAGCCCCCCGAGACCTTTTCTGGTGCGCCTCCTGAACTATAGGGATCGAGACCGGATTTTGGCAGCAGCCAGGAATCATCAGGACTTTTGCCATGAGAATGCCTCGGTTCGTTTCTTTCCTGACTTCTCGGCTGAGATTCAGAAGAGGAGGAGATCCTTTGTGGATGTACGACGCCGCTTAAGAGAAAAAGGTATCCAGTACAGTATGATTGATTTATCCGAGCAGACTGGTACAGTCCGCATGTTCGATACCCCGACGTCAGCCGCAGAGTGGTTGGATACCCTGGGGTGAGCATATTGCGGGTGCCCTTACCCTGGAGATGTGTTACCTTTGTTTCTCAGATGGGCTCGGCCTTCTCCACTGTTTTGTTCCTGACCATTCTACCCTAATGCCTAGCCTCTAGTACCATGGTATGGTAGCGGAAGATCCTGGGAGTGCTCTCCTGTTGCTATACAAGGTTGGCCTGACTTTTTTCCCCCTTTCTTCATTGACTAAGACTGCATGGTAACCGATTCCATGACGCCTGTCACAGATGGATTCCGGACCTTGGGATACCCAGGCCTATGTAACTTTGCTTTACCAATAGTCTCCTGCATAATGTGCTGGTCCTGGAGATACTCTGCTATCCGTATACCTGAACGATGTTATCTTATGGTGTAGCGACAGCTGTTAGCTCCACTGCAGGGTGGACAGACACTAGTTTTTTTTTCTCTCTTTTTTTGGTGCCACTTTTGGGACCTTAATTTTTGGCGTACCGGCGTATGCTCTAGTGCATGTGCCCTTTAGTATAAGGGGATTCATCACTTGACTGTTTTTTGGGGTTCTGGGGTAAACTTCCCGGGGACAATGTTGTTGTTCTGTTTAACGTGTTTCTCTGGGAAGAGGGTTTGTTTGATTATTTTTGGGTTTCCATCGGCAGCCTTTGCGGGAAATGTCACTGCCTCCATGTGTCATACGGCACCATGGGTTTGGATGACATAACAGGGGTATCCTGGAACGTTAGGGGGTTAAATAACAAGTTTAAGCGGTCCTTAGTATGTAATTACCTGAAACAACTTTAACCACATATTGTGCTATTGCAGGAAACCCATCTAGATGGGAGCAAGGTGTTGGCCCTGGGACGCCCCTGGATACAGCGTGCAGTGCATGCTACATATTCCACGTACTCCCAGGGTGCCTCTGTGCTTATTAGTAAATCTCTTCCCTGCACCATCCTCCACACTGTCATAGACCCTAGTGGGAGGTTTTTGATAGTGGTTTTAGATATACAAGCTACTACATTGGCCGTGGTCAGTGTCTATGTTCCCCCGCCTTTCCAGGTTCAGATTCTTTATGTAGTCTTAGAAAAACGTACACAGTAGCTTCCTTTGCCGATCTTAATTGCTGGAGATTTCAACAATGTCCTGGTCCCCTCCCTAGATTCTTCCAATTCGGCTAGACCACCTGGTATTGAATTACTGTCCTGGGCGGAGACGGGCGGAGTGGAGGAGGTGTGGAGGTGGAAACACCCTGGGGTCAAGGTGTATTCCCATATCTCTCATACCCACGGTTCCTCCGCCCCGGATAGATATGGCGTTTGGCAACTAGCCTATGCTGGGCATGATCTCTAGCGCCTCCTGGTGTAATGTCTGATCATGTTCCGCTTTCCATGACTTTTTCAGTACCGGGAGGGAGGAGGTCGGGGTGCTGGAGATTATCTCCGGAGTGGTTGGGAGAGTGGAGGAGAAGGTAACTCCAGCCATACAAACCTATTGGCAATGCAATGCTGGCACAGCACCGGCCCAGATAGTCTGGGATGCCTTCAAGGCCAATACCAGAGGAGAATATATTTCTAGTATCAAGGCTGTCCGTCGGGAACACTGTGCTGCCCTAAACATATTACAGGATGAAGAAGCGGCACGGGCGGCGGCCTACTCAGACTCACCTGGGGAGTCCACGCTGGCTGCCCTTAAACAAGCCAGACGCTCTATTAATCTTCACCATGTGGAGCTAACGCAGTGTTCCTTGCGGCAGTCGAGGGAAGCCTTGTTTAAGCGAGGAGACAAAAATGGCAAGCTTTTGGCACTGTTGGTGGCGGAACAAAGGTCGCAAAGGTCCCTCCTTGAACTCCTGGGTGGGCTTAATCTGCCACAATTGGACTGGCAGGATAGAGAATATTTGGAGAAGCCTCCTACAGTAATGGAGATACAGCTGGCGATAGCTTCCTTTATCTAATGACAATTCCCTTGCGGAGTGGTATAAGAAATATGTAGACTCTGTCGCCCCCCGGCTCAGAGACACTTACCTAGCTTGCCTGGAGGAGGGCGCTCTGCCTGACTCTTTTAAGGAGGCACATGTGGTTCTATTGCCCAAACCTGGCAAAGACTTACTCCTCTGCTCCTCATACAGACCTATTGCCCTCTTAAACATGGACCTCAAGATATTAACTAAAGTACTAGCAACACGCCTCTCAAAAGTAATTGGGTCCTTGGTCAACATTGACCAAACGGGATTTATACATGGCAAGTCTACGGATACCAACTTACGCAGGCTGTTCACAAACCTCCAGCTGACACATGATAATGTTGGTTCTAGGGCCTTGGTCTCGCTGGATGTGGCCAAGGCCTTTGACTCTGTTGACTGGGGATACATGTGGGAGGTGCCCAGATGGATGGGATTTGGCCCTCAGTTCCGCAGGTGGGTTAGCATGCTATATGATGCCCCTAGAGCAGCCCTTAAGATCGGACCTCTCTTATCTGAGGCCTTTGTCATTGAAAGGGGAACCCGGCAGGGATGCCCCTTGTCTCCGGGTCTGTTTGCTCTGGTGATGGAGCCACTGGCTATTGCCCTCCGCTCCTCGCAGGAAATCTCTGGACTCAAAATAGGGGGTATAAAGGAACGTTTGGCGTTATATGCAGAGGACCTTATCCTATTTCTAGCGGATACTGGTCCCTCCTTGCGGGTGGCACTGATAATTTTAGATACGTTTGCGGTCTTCTCCGGACTGAGGGTTAACTGGTCTAAGTCCCATATAATGCCTCTGGATCCACAGACTCAAGCTGCAGCGGATGCCACTGTCCCTCTCCTGTGGGTGGACACTATAACTTACCTGGGAGTCCAAGTGACTAAGACGGTGAGGGACTATTACCCCCTTAACCTTCTTCCCTTACTTGCAAAACTTAAGACAAGGTTAGAATCCTGGAGGCACCTTCCCCTATCGTTGGTGGGTAAGGTCAATCTGATAAAAATGAAAATCCTGCTTCTGTTCTTATACCTGCTACGGAACTCCCCGGTCTGGGTCCCTCAATTTTTCTTCCATAAAATCAATTCCCTTCTTAGCACGTTCCTATGGAACTACAAAGTTCCTAGGATCAAATTCACTACCCAACAGGAGCCATGGTTTAGGGGGGGTCTGGCGGTTCCAGATTTAAAAAAATACTATCTGCCAGGTCAAATGGTGGTTTTGCATAGGTGGCTTACGAGTGATTCTGGAGACACTGCGGTGGTGGTGGAGGTAGCCTCTTTGGGGTCATACGAGGCACTGAATGGGCTACCCTTTCGGGGTCCTAAGGCGCCATACCACCTTACTGAATCTATGAGAGCCACGATTATGGCCTGGACCTCTACCAGCAAACAACTAGGCCTGACCCACCAGGGTTGGTCCCCCCATACCCCTCTTTGGAAAAATCCACTGCTCTCTCATTTTTTGAACATCCCTGATTTTCATGTATGGCCTAGTAAAGGTATTAAGACCCTGGGAGATATTACGTTAAATAACGAAATTATGACATTTGATCAATTGAAGGTTAAATTCTGCATCCCCAACAATTACCTGTTCCGCTACCTGCAGGTGCGACATGCCTTCCAGGGCCAGTTTAGGGGCTCGACCTGTATAGTACAACAGTCCAGACTGGAAAATATGCTTAGAAGAGATCCGCTCCACAAGCCGCTTTCTGAAGTATATAGGCCTATGTTCCAATCCTCATCGGTACATGCGCTTAAGTGTAAAACCCCCTGGTTGGTGGATCTCCCTGAGTTAACGGAGGAGGAGTGGGAGGACGTTTGGGACTATCCGTTTGGTCACCTGATGTCTGCCAGGGACAAGCTTATCCAATTTAAAATACTACACCGGATTTATTATACACCAGTGAGACTGGCCCGCATCTATGGGGGAGGAGGTTTTGATTGTTGGAGATGCTCTGACCCGTTGGCGGATCTTGTTCACATATTGTGGGCCTGCCCCCTGGGTCAGACCATTTTGGGAGGCGGTGGCGAATATTGTGTCCGAATATTCTGAGGACAGGTTCGTGCCTAGTGTACGGACATGTGTTTTGGGACTGACCAAGCCCCTTGCCCCTACTGTCGCAACTAAGACGTTTATAGGAATCCTGCTATTTTGTGTTAGGAAGGTGATAATATTGCAATGGAGACAGAGTGCACCCCCAAGCATCTCTGATTGGAAGGGCCTAGTCAACACATATTCAATCATATACAAGGCAACATATCAGAGGAGGGGATGCCCCCAGAAATTCTCCAGAGTCTGGGGAGGATGGCTGGAGTCTGTGGATACAACGAGCTAAGAGACTTGTATTGTATTGTATTGTATTGTATTTTATGTAACTCCTTTATTTGTTTTAGAACACCCCTACAGTGAACTGGCAATGGGGATCTGAAGTAATATTATAATTGTGTACACAGCCGCTGTTTATCCAACCTAATGGACTATATATTCCTGTTTGAGAGGCTGACACTTCGCATGGGATGGCGGGTGCTGGGAGGACACACAATTGTTTAGGGTGGGGGAGGGAGCATTGGGAAGTGAGTATCCCTATGCTGGGGTTGGGGTTGTTATATATGTTTTCTTGTTTGTATATGATGTACTGAACTGTGTGCCTTCGCGGACGTGAAGGTACTGTACCTTGTTTTGTACTAAAACCTTAATAAAAAGAACATGGTAATATGAACCCTTTTCACATGATAAGTCATGGCATCTAGTGTGCAGAAGTCTGCAGAGTAAACTTTTTATTCACCATTTCAAGCTACTATCAGGATAAAATTTTGCTACAGAATATTCAGTCCAAACAATTCTATAGATTATTATTATCATTGTTAATATTATTTAATATATAATATTAATGTTTTCTACATCATTAACAAAGCAACGAAATACAGACAATACGGAGAACAGAAAAAAACAATTGGTATGAAAATAATCTTTTGTTTTACAAGATAAAAAGATCAAATGTATAGATACATACAATATAGAGTACGAAGTATGCAGTATGAAAACTTTGTAGTGGTGTTAGAAGTAAAAGGAAAAAGGCAATAACAGAGATACTGTAAATCTAGTTTTCTGAAAAGATGAGTTCTAAGGTACATTTCTCCACACTTTTCTCCACAGGAAGTGCAGCAGGAAGCTACTTCATGTATATCATGAAGGCAAAACTTACTAGACATTAAGCAAGATAAATGCAAACAGGGTTTTAGTGTCAGTGAATTTTATTGAGATGTGTAAAACATATTCCATAGCAACTGGTAAGTTAATCAGGTATTTATTTCTGACAAATAGTGACCCTTTTCAGCTCATGCCAATTTAGTACTAATGAAAAATCAGTTTGGTAGAAACAGGCAGTCTGCCTATGCCCGTCCCTTGTTGAAAAGTGTATTAGCCAGCCACTGCTCTGACTCTAATGAATGTAGTGAAGCAGCTTGTTCTAACTGCCAGAGAGGCAAAAAATTACATTTATATAAAATTCATTTCAATGATGAGATGATTATATTAAAACATTATGGCCTTGTTCTAAAAAGTGCCGAATTGATTAAAATTCCTCTCTGAGTGCAGATAATGAATGCATGATTGAGAAAGCTCTCACTTTTATTCTTCCTCTATGAGCACACAAAGAAAAAAATAAATGAAAATTGCATGTTTGATTTTTTTCATGCTTACTATGAAATTGAGTAAGGAATGTTTTATCAGCCCACTATAGTATGAAAGTGTATTTGACATGAGGTCATTATGATTACTTTATTTTCATTTTTTTTTAATTTAAATAGAATATTGCTTAATTGTAACAATTATATTGTAAAAGTTGTGATTCATAATGCAAAGCTAACCAGTAGATTTAGAGGTTACAGGGCAGCTACATTACATCTGCCTAGCCAGCCAACTGAAGGGCTGGCAAACAGATAAGAAATCCCAATCTCCTTTTTGGATCTGTTTTCCTGCAGTGATTACAGAATTTCCACACTATGGGCTTTTACCACACATGCTTTACCTTTCTGGCATGCACATGCATTTAGAAATGTATCCAGATGAAAACACTTTAGGGAAAAATGAATGCTTAGAATATTGGGTTAAGTTACCTTTCCTGTCAGCTCCATGGCAGCACACGAATGGGTTAACCCCCCCCCTCCTCCCCCTAATGAGGATAGTAGCTCATAAATTTGCCTGAGTCACCTAGCCAGCTGTTCTTTTTTTCCCCTCCCTAATCTATAGGTTTTGTGTGCAGTGTGCCTACCTTGCAGGGATAAGATCCTTGCTGACCGTTTGCTATATGGCAAAGTCCCTTCTCTGCTGCCTTAAACAGGCCAGTCCCTGGGAGTCCCCGCTGGCGATTGTCGGGGCTAGCAAGCCGGGTGCAAGGCACTATGGTCATGCAGTGGGGAAGCCTTGTTAGCCGCAGGAATTATCCTTCCTCTTCAGTACCGCATGTTTCATGGGGCCAGATACTGTGTGGTCGGGCCGACTTCCGGTTTTCGGGCCGCTTTCGGTGCAGGGACCAGTAGGTCCTCTTTGGGGGCCAGTGGGGAACACAGATGCGTTCCACTGCTCGGGTCCGGTTTCTGGGCGGAGCCTTGGAGGCGGAGCCACCTGGTGGGGCTGGACATGGGATTGAGCGTTAGCACTCTCAAAGGCCAGATTTCGGCCTTATCGGCCTTTACGGGTCTCCAGCTTGCCTCCAATGCTCTCGTGGTTCAGTTCTTTAGGGCTGCATTACGAGTGAGACCGCCAAGGGCACAGATGTTCCCTAAATGGGACCTTCCTCTTGTGCTAGATTTTCTGGCGTCAGACGGTTTTGGAGATTCACTGTCTCTGTGGCACCTTACGTTGAAAACGGCCTTCTTGGTGGCCATCACCTCAGCTCGGAGGGTTTCTGAATTGGCCGCTTTTGGGTTTAAAGAGCCCTTTACGACCTTCATGGCAGATAGGGTGGTCCTAGTTCCCATGCTGGGGTTCGTACCCAGCGCAGTGACCGATTTTCATATGCGACAAGAGATTGTTCTGCCTGCTTTTCGGCCCAATGATGATCCTCGCTTCAGTCATTTGGATGTCGCAGGGATGCTGCATGAGTATGTTCAGGCAACTGGAGGATTACGGTCTCCTGACCATCTTTTTGTGGTGCCCACGGGAGCACGTTCGGTTATTTCTTCTGCTATGGGTGTATGATTAAATTTTCACGCTTACCCTCCCTGTGTTTTGGCTAGTTATTTCCCATTCGTGTGCTGACATGGAGCTGACAGGAAAACAGGAAAATTGTATTTCATACTTACCATAATTTTCCTTTCCTGTCAGCTCCATGGCAGCACAGGGGCATCCCGATCGGTCGTCTAGTTACGGAACAGCTGGCTAGGCGACTCGTGCAAATTTATGAGCTACTATCCTGATTAGGGGGAGGAGGGGGGGGGGGTTAACCCATTCGTGTGCTGCCATGGAGCTAACTGGAAAGGAAAATTACGGTAAGTATGAAATACTATTTTCCTGTTTTTTTGTCAGTTAGAAGAATCAGCTACCAGGTCAGCACCATTGATCAGGAATAGAGGCAATGTGGAGTTCAGCCTAAGAAACTGGGCACAGAGATCCACAACTTTTAAAAAAGAAGAATTATTTATTTCTTGGAAAATAATTTTTGACAAGCAGAAGCAGCCCATGGGAATTTTGACTGTAAAAACTGAGCAGAAAGGCTGACAATTTTTGAAAAATAACATTGCTGTGATTATTGTTAAGAATTTGTGAAACTTGTAGGTGTCAGCAATCCAGCATGAAAAGAGCACAAAAACATGCGACAAAGTATAAGGTCTAGCAAAACAAAGTATAAGGTCTGATCCAAGAGGCTAGCAGGGAGGCAAATAATATAATAGCAACTTACTGCAGAGCATATCATTCATATGCAGAGATCTTTCCAGGCATGCAGTAGCACCAATAGTAGCAAAAACATGAGCATAATGGACAATAAACAGCAGAGTGGAAATCAGAGGAAAAAAATATCTGAATTTTGGCTTATAACATTTATAAATGGACCCCTACATCATTTTTAAGGTTAGTATTCACACAAAAAAAGCAAACAATGAAAAAAGAAACACAACATCCATTTTTTATTATCATGTTAACAAACTGGCTCAGAAGGCAGCAAGAAGGCAAGTTCCTTATTGACCACTGCTGCTGCTCCACCTGTCAAAATCTAAAAATTTTGTTTTCAAGAAATGTCAATCTGCTGCTCTTTGGTGGGAGGGGCTGGGAAGCCCCAATAAACAGCACAGCATAATGCTTCAGATCTTTTTTTTACAAAAAAAGTGCTGCTCCCTGATGGCCACTGGGTGCTGCAAACTTTAGCTGCACAGTCTATTGTCTGGTTGCAGGTACATCCCAAACTCCTTTTTTGATCTGCTTTCCTGCAGGGAAAAGGGATGCCAGGATGTGTTATTTCATATAAAGCTTGGGTTACAGTACGAATCAAGTGATTGATGAATGATGGAGGTCATTCAGACAGGAAATTAATGTGTGCTCAAGATGGCTGCTGCATCTTTATTTTGGGGAGATGCAAGTGCGCACAGAATTGAGAGTAGTCCCTTTCAACTACAAGGGGTTAATTTATTAAAGTCCCATCCAGTGTATAGCACTAGCCCCCCTAGATGGCACTGACAAGTATAGGAACATTTATAAATGAACCCGCACATGTGGAAAAAAGGTAAGGCTGGAGTTTAGGTTTAAAGATGATGTAACCAGGAAGTTGTTCCTTATAATCACCTTGGTCCATTAATGTAAGCATTTGCTTTCATATAAGGAGGAGGGATTGTATGACTGGGCAATTTTTCAGGCCACAGAGACTTACAAAGATAATAAAAAAACATGGGTAGAGGAAGTAAGTGTCTGAAAAGTTCATTACACGCAGAGATCATAGAGTTTGATTGGAGTACATATTGATATTGCACTAATTTTCTGATTCCTGTTCTGTTTTTTTTACTCTCTACAATCCCCCCTACCCCCTTTTATATATATATATATGTATGTTTGCATCCCCTTTCCCCCTTTTTCATTTTTTCTCTCCTCCCTCCATGTTTTTCCCCATGTTCCCAGGTTTGCCCTCCTGTTGCTGTGGGCTATAGAGCAATGGCCCACTGACCTGGTCATTTAAAGATTTGTTCTACTATTTGTGGAGCTCACTTGCTGATTTTCCTTTTCCTCCTTTTTTCTTTTTGAAACCCAACTGTTTTTGTCTAA
>NW_017306869.1:556438-670573 GCF_000935625.1 Nanorana parkeri | reverse complement strand
TGATTGTGGAGTACCACTACTAAACGCTTTTTTGTACCTCATATATGTCACAAAATCTTTGACATTTTATTTGATTGATATAATTTTGTTGCCATGTACCTTTGTTGTTTTACAATAAAATATGCTTTAAAAAAAAAATAAAGAAGAATGACATGCTACCTTTTTTCATGACTGAAAATGTGGTCAGTGTTTCAGAGAAATAATTCCTTTTTATAAATCAGAGAGAGTAAATAAACTATCCTTTTTTATTAATTTAAAACATTTTAAGATCTTTGATGTTAGTAACAAAACATATAAAATATAGTTTTGTTTTTTTTAAATTCAGAAAAATAGAAGTTATTCTCTGAACTTGAATCTTTGAAAGCTTAGTAGGCTAAACACATATCTAATTAGCTGCCATTTGGTGGACTTAAATAAGCTTTTATGCATTCCTAATGTTGTGCAAAATGTAGGACTACAAGGATGCTTTTTAATACCTTGGTGAATTCTATTTTTCTCCTGAGGACTGAAGAACTCTCCGTGTCCTACATACATCCATGTCTGGCCTTTTATTCAATTCCCAACTCCAGCCGGAACCTTTTCTTAGGACGGGTTCACACCTAGGCATCAGCGTTTTTGGGTGTTTCTACGCACGTTTTTGATGCACATTTTTGTGCATACATCAAGTAATGCATTTTTGTGAGCAGATTGGAGCTCATTGATGTCAATGGGTAAACATGCATAAACCATGCGTTTTCAAGCGTTTCCTATTGAGTCTATGGGGCCAAAACGAGCTGTGTGAAAAAAACTCGAAAAAAAGCTCAGGTACTTTTTCCAGCGACGGGCATTTTGCTTATTGTGACAAAACACTCAGATGTGAACAGGGCCATAGAAATTAATGGGATTTTTTTTGGGGGGTGGCATTTTTTTAGTGTTTTTTAGGGCAGAAAAAGTGTTACAAAACGCTCAGTGTGAACCAGGCCTAAATGTTTTGGATTTAATTGGGAAGGGTTAGAAACTCTGTTGTGTTGTCATTCCTGTCTGTGACTCAATTGAGGAAATTTACTCTTACTTTGTATACGTGTGACACCAGAGCAAGAAATAAGGGAAAACAAAGGTCATTATGGTGGGTAGGAACCAACAACCAATTCAAATGTCAAACATTCTAACTAGGGATGCACCGATACCAAGTACAGTACTCGGTACAAGTACAGGTACATGTACAGATACTTTTCGAGCTCAGAGACTAGACTAGAGAAAAATTCAAAAGTTAGGAGGCAGCTGTCATTTGTAAGGAGCACACGGAGCTCCTGGGATTTGTACATCTCTGTTTTAATGTATGATTTTGTTTTTATAAATATAAATAAAAGGGATGCACCGATACCAGTTTTGCAAGTACAAGTACTGTTACTTGCCCAAGTACTCACAGATACAAGTACTAATACATTTTTGTTTATTGTCATGTGACAGTTTTTCTAAAACAATACAGACTAATTATTTCAGGACAGTGGTGGAGCACCAGAGCCAGGTCCCAGCTGCAACCGCTGCAACCGATGCAACCGCTGCAACCCTGGTAGTTTTTATGAAAATGCCAAGTATCTGCATTGGTACTCGAAAAGTATAGGTGCATCCCTAATTCTAACCTTTTCCCCCTGCTTTAAAAATGTGTTCTTCTTGCTGTTTATATCCATACCGGAGATATTTATCATCACAAGTTGTCCCTCTGAAACTCTGAGACAGGAAATAAGGGGAAATCTCTGTATCTGGAACACAAACAGAAATAAGAACCCAAAAGGTCCTAACCCATCTCAATGATATACAAAACAAAAAACATTTTGGATGGACTTGGGATTTAAATGTTAGTTTAAAGAATGAATTGTGCATGTTGCTCTATACTCTACTATTTTGCCAGATAACTTCCTGTCTATGATTTTTTTAGGCTGGGGAAGGTGTACTTTGCATATACAGGTGAAAATCGAATAATTAGAATATCGTGCAAAAGTAATTGCAGTAAGTGCTGCAAAAGGGGCCCAAACCAAGTACTGAGTACATATGCATGCTTGTACTTTTCAGAGGTCCGATATTGTTCTATGTACAATCTTTGTTTTATTGATTGCATGTAATAATCTACTTTTTTGAGGTTGTGGATTTGGGGTTCTTGGGGTTTTCATGAGCTGTAAGCCATAATCATCACAATTATGACAAATCACGGCTTGAATTATCTTGCTTTGCATGTAATGAGTCTATCTCATATATTAGTTTCACCTTTTAAGTTGCATTAGTGAAATAAATGAACTTTGCATGATATTCTAATTATTCGAGTTTCACCTGTATATCCTGGTAGGCAAAACTTACTCCTCGCACACAGTGTTCACAGTTCACTTTAGAAATTGCTTTTTCCTTATATGCACAAAACACAGGTTAACATTTGAGAAAATCGTCTGGAAACACAGAGAAAAATAAGCTTAACCTGACATTTTATTTAACCAAAACCAGGTGTATAAGATAAGATCCATGTTAATGTGGTTAATATGCATATAACCCTGAGAAAACATCTTTCATATTCCCTATGGACTGCTCAGTCTGTACTTGCTTTGTGATGTTCATTAAAACAATAACGCTGGGCAAAATGTTAAAACTCAGTCTTAAGTAATTTTGCAAGGCATAATTCGTGTAAATCATGTTTGACATGAAATTCTAAAGTGAATTAAACTAAATTAAACTATATTAGGCATTCATGTCAGCACTGTCAAAACAAATTACAAAGTATGTTTCAAGGAATGCCTGAGACTGAAGAAAACATTTTTCCCATAGCTAAGATCACTACTATCTTGGAACAAGTGTGTGTATAGTCATGGCCAAAAATATTGGCACCCCTGCATTTCTGTCAGATAATGCACCACTTTGGGCAGACAATTATTGCAATTAGAAGTGTTTAGGCATTTTTAGTGTTTTTGACGAGTGCTTTGGGTCATTGTCCTGCTGTAAGACCCATGACCCCTGACGGAGACCCAACTTTATAACTAAGTTATAACTAATAACAGACTGAGAGTGTAAATTATCTTTAAAAACCAAGTGTTATGTGCAGAAGGAAACTGCAAAGTAAAAAAATCTTATTTTTCAACATGCCATCTCCCACACAAAATGCCCAGCTTCCAGGCACTGAGGAAAGGGAGCGATGCATCCTGAGTTGTATAGCACTCTGGTTGAATCACCCTCCCCTTTTCACTATCCACCATTCACAAAATGTCTTGTATTTTTTTAAAGAATACAAGACATTTTGTGATTGGAGGGGGGAGAGGAGATGTTGACATCATCTCTCCTCCTCCAAACACAGTTTGCCATAGGACTGGTTATGTGACCTGAGTGCCGTACAGCTCGGGGCACATACCTCCCTCTCTTCAGTGCCTGAAAGGTAGGCATTCGGTGTGGGGAGCGGCATGAGGCAACGTAAGGTTTTTTCTATTTTGCAGCCACACTCTGCGCATAACATTGAGCTTCTTAATGAAAATGTATACACCCAGCACTGGAACAGGCCTGCAAGTCTAAGCAGACCCAGCTTGTTTTACAGCTAGCCATATTTTGTTATATATTGGACTGTGCTGAGAGACTCCCTACAAGGTAATCTCTTTTGCTTTGTATTTAATGCAACCCTGTCTGAACCACCTCTCTGAAAGACACACATTGAAGCCAATCCCTGCTGAATATAATATTTAAGGGAGGATCTGGTCTGGATTCAATATAGGATGACAATTTTTGTGCAACCGCTCTACTCTTCTTTTATAAGCTTTACTATAACACAAAGGTCAAATTTTGTTAATACTTAAGGTGCATACATACATAATTATTAACTTATGAGTGGGAAATTCCAATTCACCCCCCAAAATACCTAGCACACTGTGCATACCTGACACAACTGTACACAACTTAGGAATCCCCAGCCAACTGCTGAATGTCATCAAATCGGGCAAGGATCACTGGGTGACATAATTGACCAAATATGGTCATAAGAATATTTGACCTAGCAGTTTTTAGTCTGTCCCACAGTCCTGCCCCTTGGCTGCCTGTGTAAAATGTTGTCACGTATTCTATGGGTGGGGTGTAGCCATGCACTGTATACTCAAGTTGTCTGGCCTCAAGTAGTCCAGGAAATTGCAGTGATATCACAAGCAGGAATGGTTTGCTTTAATACAATGTACTAACAAAGATTGTCGTTTTTTAAAATTTAAGAGCTGCTACACTTGACCAAATGAACTAATTTAAGGACTTGTTTTAAATTTTTTAGAACTAAGAAACCTTTATGTGTTACAATTATTTTACCTTAATATCTTCTCAGTTATCCGACATTAGAAAATTGTACATTCACATACAGGATCACCTTGCTACTTGTTTGTGAAATCAGTGCATTGCCCGCAGCAACCAATAAGCAATTTTTTTTTCTATGATTTAAATCACATTTAGAAAAAAGGACACAACCAGACCACAAGTACAAGGGGAAAAATTTAAATTTTCCTACATATGTTTTAAGTAAATGCCTTTCACTGACCTTTTGTCTTATGAACTTGTTGACTTAGACCTGTATTGTACATAAAGCCTTGCTTAAAGATCATTTATTTTGAATTTAATTAACATTCTCCTGCACTGAAATGTCTTGATCATTTCCCATACTATATTACATGGCAGTAAACTTGCATCAAAAGTGTAAGCACCTTTTAGGGATAGATCAAGAGTTTTTATAACCTGTGTTTGCTTAGACATTGGATCTGAAACACAGAATCATGAATTTTTAATAGGGTATATCAAATAATAATTTTTTTTCTGCTCCATAGTCATAGATGAAATGCTGTGCTAAACTACTTTCCCATTACTGCAAACTTGAATACATTCAAGTTACGCAGTGCATAATTATTGCCTGGAATGTTTTGATTACCAAGGAGCTTCTGTGGAGCCTTAACCAAATTATGTGTTAGCTTAACATCAACAATACACACAATTTATTTATTTACCCTGAGATCAGTTCAATGAAAGGAATTATCATCACATACCGACACTTAGAAAAAAAAATCAGCAACCGGTAGCTCGTAGATATATTTCATTTATCTGTCCATGCTGCCATGTGATTAGCTGGACGTATAGTAAATGAAGCAATTTGCTTGTGTTCTGATAGCAAAGTTGGAAGTCATTCAAATTTAAGATTCCAGTGCAGAAGGCGTCTGCAGATCTTTCTGAGTCTCTGCAGTAATTAGCAAAGTAGCTGAATATTAGTACACCGTCACTTTACTCGCTGCAGTACATGGGGGGGGCAGAATGACAGCATTTGACTGTAAACAGAAAGGAAATAGAAAAAGACAGAGTGAGGCAGTAATATGAAATATAAAAGTGCCAAGACCTAACGAGGCCCCTGCAGAAAATCCTAAAGCATAAGACAAGTACACTTTAGACCTACACTTTAGTGTGTGTAATGGTCGTACCCCGGTGAGGTCGGGTGCCGCGGTCCGTCGCGGGCCTGTGCAGACACGTCGGGTCCTCTCCTCCTCGGGTCGCACACAGAAGGTGACGGCTCCTGGTGTCAGTGGCCGGAATCGTGCTGCGCAGGCGCGTTGTCGATCGTCGGCGCCTCTCTCTGTGCCGGGAGATACGTCCTGCGCAGGCGCGCCCCGTAGCTCCGCCCCCTCTAGAGCGAGCGCTCGGCTTAAAACCTCCGCTCGTTAGTTGATCGGCGTCCCACTATTGATGTAGGTGGACGCTGATCAACCCAGCACGCCACACGCTCCCTGGACCTCAGCAAGCCGTATCACTGCCGCAGACCAGCAAGCTCCAGCCTGTGCCACTCTGCCACGAGCTCCAGCAGAACTGCAAGTACTAGATGTAGAAAGAGCCAGCTGGCTCCAGGTCTCACAGACCAGACAGGATTATTGTCAGCTACTTCTACTTACCAACTGCTGTACTGTTCTCCTCCTATACAATCATCAAACTCCATATTGCTCCTCTCATGGTGATTTAGCCGTATGCTGTACTGTTAGTTATGCAAAAGCTGTGTCACTCAGATAATACTGATTAGCCTCTGCTGTGTTTTCCCCATCTCATGCTGAACTTAACCATTCCAGCACTGCTCACCTCATGCACCCAGACCATTGCCATACTGTTTATATCATACTGGTTATACCCACTGCTGCGATTATTACAGTGTGAAATCTCACTGGGCCAGTTTTCAAACATGTGTGCCCTTGGCCATTCTTGCATTTCTCTTCCTATGATGACATATCTTTGTAATTACACATTTCTCAGGTCATTGTAACAAAATCCACAACTGCATAGTATGTATAACTAATTTTTTTGCTGTATCATTGCATGCTTACCTAGGAACTAAATGCATAGATAGTAAAAAGAGGTGGTCTGTCATCTCTGACCTAAAATTAATGTATAGTGATTTTGTACATATCGGTAGGAATTTATCAACAGTGGAACAGACAGAATCTGGAGCAGTTGGTCATGGCACCATCTATGTTTAAGCTTCTATCTTTCATTTTCAAAGCTTAACTAAACAAACTAATGATAGAAGCTCTTTGGTAAATATGGGCAACTGCTCTAGATTCTGTCTACTCCAGTTTTGATAATTTCCCACCAATATTTGTATTTGTTATGTTCAGGACTTTAAAAATATAGATTTAAAATAGTCTCTTTTTTAATCAGTTAATTTTTAAATATTTCATATTGATATAATGTAGTCTTCTTTCTGGCCAGTAGAAGGAACTCCATTCACCTTGTACATATTCAGCTTTTTTAGCTTTCATCTGGGTTAAAAGAAGCCACTTGTTGATAAAAATCTCTATCTGTATCAGTGGCGGACTGGGGGGCAGGGTGGCAATTGCCCCCCGGGCCTCTCTGATGCCCCTTGACCCCCGCTACCACCTGCACCCGGCCACCCGCCCGCTGCATCCGTCACGGCTCTGTGAATGGTGCGGTCGCTGCTCCTCAAGGAGGTGCTCGGGAGGCCCCAGCAGGGGGCCCTCTAACATGCCGCGTCTACCTGGTACAGCAAGCCCGGAAAGCCTCGGTATGTGATCCGGGCTGGCTGGATCAGGCAGACGCGGCCCTGTAATCAGGCGCTGTAGAGGGCAGCCCGTTGGGTCCTTCTGAGGACCCCCTTGAGGACCAAGCGGCCGCCGATCGCAAAGCCGCATCGGATGCGGGCAGGCCGGCCGGGTGCAGGTGACAAACAGGCGGCAGAGGGAGAGAGCCACTGCAGCTGCGGCCACAGAAGACCCCCCCCCCCCTCACAACCAGGATCTAGGGAGCCCCCCACTGACCACCAGGCCAAGGTAAGGTGACAATATTTTTAGAACAAAAGCATAAAAAGCATAAAACAAACTTTTTTTTTATATTCACCAGATCCCTGCATCCACCAAAAGTGCGGCCTCCCGTATCCCACGCTGTTAGAAGCTGCATACGGCGTGTGCTGGTTACTACTTAAACTTGCGATCCCGCCTCACGCTTGCTGCTGCCAGACCCGCCCGCCCGCATCCACATGTCCGCACCTCCTCCCCCACCTCACGCGCACCGCCCACATCCACGATCGGCACAGGGACGCAGTGAAAAGAAGTAAGGAGGAGCAGGAGTGAAGGGATGACAGCCGCCGACAGACAGGCCCGATCCTAGGAGCAAGTTGCTGGAAGACTGCTCAGGTAAGCCTGCACTTTTCCACACATGGTGCTCTATAATGTATTGCTGGGATCGTGGGATTTGTAGTCCTCTATAGCTGATGCTGTTCTGCATTGCTGTATAATGGTATTGCTGGGAATTGTAGTTCTCTATAGTTGATGCTGTTCTGCAGTGCTGTATAATGGTATTGCTGGGAATTGTAGTTCTCTATAGTTGATGCTGTTCTGCAGTGCTGTATAATGGTATTGCTGGGAATTGTAGTTCTCTATAGTTGATGCTGTTCTGCAGTGCTGTATAATGGTATTGCTGGGAATTGTAGTTCTCTATAGTTGATGCTGTTCTGCAGTGCTGTATAATGGTATTGCTGGGAATTGTAGTTCTCTATAGTTGATGCTGTTCTGCAGTGCTGTATAATGGTATTGCTGGGAATTGTAGTTCTCTATAGTTGATGCTGTTCTGCAGTGCTGTATAATGGTATTGCTGGGAATTGTAGTTCTCTATAGTTGATGCTGTTCTGCAGTGCTGTATAATGGTATTGCTGGGAATTGTAGTTCTCTATAGTTGATGCTGTTCTGCAGTGCTGTATAATGGTATTGCTGGGAATTGTAGTTCTCTATAGTTGATGCTGTTCTGCAGTGCTGTATAATGGTATTGCTGGGAATTGTAGTTCTCTATAGTTGATGCTGTTCTGCAGTGCTGTATAATGGTATTGCTGGGAATTGTAGTTCTCTATAGTTGATGCTGTTCTGCAGTGCTGTATAATGGTATTGCTGGGAATTGTAGTTCTCTATAGTTGATGCTGTTCTGCAGTGCTGTATAATGGTATTGCTGGGAATTGTAGTTCTCTATAGTTGATGCTGTTCTGCAGTGCTGTATAATGGTATTGCTGGGAATTGTAGTTCTCTATAGTTGATGCTGTTCTGCAGTGCTGTATAATGGTATTGCTGGGAATTGTAGTTCTCTATAGTTGATGCTGTTCTGCAGTGCTGTATAATGGTATTGCTGGGAATTGTAGTTCTCTATAGTTGATGCTGTTCTGCAGTGCTGTATAATGGTATTGCTGGGAATTGTAGTTCTCTATAGTTGATGCTGTTCTGCAGTGCTGTATAATGGTATTGCTGGGAATTGTAGTTCTCTATAGCTGGTGGTAGTCATTATTGCTGGGATTTATAGACCTCTATAGCTGATGATATTCTGCAATGCTGTATAATGGCATTGCTTTGAATTGTAGTTCTCTATAGCCAATGCCATTCTGCAATGCCGTACGATGTGTTTCTGAGTTAGTGGCAGAACTACCAGGTTCTCAGCAGTCATGCACGCGCACAGCATTGACGAGGCATCCCTCCACTACCAGTGTGCTTTACATTTCCTAAACTAATAAATACATTCACACTACTGTTACATGGATGGCAAAAGTGGCAGACAGGTGTGGGGAGAATGCGGGGAAGAGGCAGAGCGGGAGGGGGGCCAAGTTGCTGCACCATGGGCCTCTGGGTTGTACTTGCCCCCTGGGCTAAAAGTTGCTAGTCAGCCCCTGACCTTTATTATATAAGTGAACTCACTCCACTGAGCGTCCAAGGCAAAGAACGAACCACAACAATAATTTTAAGCACAATACCTGTTATACACTATGTGTACCATTATAAATAATGTACAATCCTATTAAAGAATGCAAAAAAACTTTAACTCATAGAAAGGCTAATGTCACTTTTGTTGTGCTACATTCTACTGCAGAAGGGACACACACAAAATTTGCCCATTTGGCAAAGTGCGAGCAGCCAGAGTGAATACTGTGTCACTGCAAATGGATACATTGAGGGAAGGTATAGCTTCAGCTGTGCTATGCTGGGCTTCTGGTGTGTCACAGTGTATTTTAAGGCGGAATAGGCAGGAAAACACTTGTGCAAATGACAAAAAGTGCACTGCAAGAAAACATTTTTATAAAAAGCACTAAGGCAGCAAAGTTCCCTAAGTAACCACTCAGAATATCCATCATAAATAAACCAGCAAATACAGGTGTTCAAATGGATATCTGAGCTGGATGACCTGGAGCATATATCAAAATTATTCATCTGATATATTGCTATTAAACATTTACATTATTTGAACTGGACGGGGAATCTCTGTGGCATAAGCTGGTAGATTATCATTTATGCACAAGTGTGTTCCCCCATACGGTCTTTCTAAGATATAAAACAAGTATTTTGTGTGTATATACAGTGAATATTATTTACACACACACACACACACACTTACAAAAAAAAGTAAACCAAAACTTTCCAAAAACCCTAAACTATGGATTAAGGCTAAATGGGGTCCTAGGCAAGGTAGCATTTTTGGCCCGATTATGCCTTCAATTGACAAAACATTGATAATGATTTCAACAAACATAAAGAGCTTATTTGCATTGTCTCTACAGTCCAACACCAAATGCCTACAATTATGTGACAGGCAGGTGCACAGTTTTGGCCAGATGTGCAATCCCCCCTGGTCCACAGTTATACACTATAATTAATGGTCCATATAGCGCAAACAAATTATAAGCCCACCGAAGCACTTGTATGCTCTTATGACTACTGTTGTGGACAATATCCTATGAAAAACAAGTAAGAAGAAAGCCCTAAAAAATAATACAAAAACACTATAAGCGTAGTAAATAAGGCAATTTATTTTTAAAAGTATGAGTGCAGTTCCAGAGCTTAGAATTTCATAAAGTAAGGTTTTCTTTGTTTATTCCTGTAAGGAACATAAAAGCTTGTATTAGTCATTTTTAAAAATTGCATTAATTTACGATATCTTGCTATGAGCTTGTTACTTTCATTGTAAATTGTACTCATGGCTTCTAAAGGCGTACAACTTAATTACCTGCAATTATAACAAAATAAACATTTTAAAGCTAGATATTATTTTGTTTTGCTCAAAAGTGGGTGTAAAGCCATTTCTGGGTGCTGCAAACTTAGGACTAATTGATTTATTTTGCAGCTTGTGTTTTGCATCTTAAAGCGGATGTACTCCTAAATTAAAAAAAAACTTTTAAAATTAAAAAGCAGTTCTTGAGCTGTGCCAAGTCTGAGAGGTGCAATCTGGGGAATTACATCATCAGTCTGCTGCAAGCAGATAGAATAATTACCATTATTTCCTTTTTATTTTTACAATTGACTATGACATTGTAACTTTGTAGCAAGTCTAAAGGTGGGAGACCGTAGCATTGGCTGATCTGTGTGGGGAGAACATGTACACCCATTTAAGAACATGGAAGCTATTGCACAGGCACTGGGATTTTTATGACTGTCATATCTAAGTCAGCATTGTAGTCCAGGAAGTAGATGCTGACATTGTATAATGCCTAAACAAAGATGACACTAGCCTCCTGAAGAAAAATGACTGATATTGCAAGGGGAAGTACTGTGATTTCTAAAGAGAGGCAATAACTAACTGCAAGTTTTTTTACCCATAAACATTACTTAGCATGCATTCATATAACATAAAACTACATTGGTCTAATTTTAGGGGTGGTGTAGGCCTGTGTGAAAGAAGTGCATGTGTCCCCTGTGCTGGTCCTCTCTTCCATTAAAAGGGCCAGCCCCTGCTAAACTGCCAGCAACCTAGAGCACAGTTGGTCTGAAAGGGACTGCCACATGACCTGTATCAATTGACCTCTGAGCCAATTATCTAGTGCTGAGACCCAGTGTCATGTGCTGTATCTTCCCAGTGTGTATAAAGTAGACTGTAGTGACCCTACACGCAGCCATACTTGATAGACTATATTTTTTTTTCTTAGTTCATTGGTGATCTTATATTTACAATCATTAGACTGCATATAGGTACTTAGTTACATAGTATTGGAGGTTGAATAAAGACACAGATCCATCAAGTTTAACCTTTGTGTGCCTGTTTGTGATTGTGCATGTGTATGTGTGTACACGAGTTCCTGTGTTATCTTGTTTTTAATTGTACCTGCACCCCTGTATGTTATGGTCTCTGATGAGGGTATCTAAATGCTGATGGCCTTATATGTACTTGAAGAGTGTGAAATTGTCCTTAGTAATTGTATTGAGTTGTTAGCAATTATGAACACCCTGCATTCATTCCCATACCCAATACAAAAAAAGTGAGCAAGTCATTGTAAATGTCAAGGCTGTAATTGGTATTTGATCTGTCTCATTCATCAGGATTTATATATATATATTTACATAAAAATATTTTTTTAAGGTTTCTTAAAGTCACAGAAGTAATTATTTAGAGAAAAGACCATTTTTACATGCAATACACACTTTTTCTCTTCAACAGTATAAGTGTATTAGAATTATAATTGATTGATACATGATGAACTTATAAGTGCACTTTAAAGTAATTACATATTTGCAAGTTGTGTTAAACTCTATCCACTAGTATTTGCCACAGTCTGGCTCTGCCATCAATTTTTGGGGGGTCAGATATTCCCCAACTGCTATTTTGTTTCTTCTGTTTTATTGAAATAAGTAACCCCCCACCCCCTCACCCAGGGGGGATTCCTCCCTCCAATAGGAATTTAATGCTTAAAGGTCTGACAGGGGGTGAGATTTCCCACCTTTATAAATCATTATCCCATACTTAACTTAATATAGAAGTAAATTGATTCATTATTGAATAAATAACATCATTCCATTAATGCATATGCGTCATTACGTAACTACTTATTTTATTCTCTTACATAATTTACACCCTGGCAGCCATATAAATAAAGATTATTTGTTGGATTTTCTTACTCTGTGTTTTTACTTCTGTTTATTTTGGCTGTGATGCTTGAACCCTAACTCCCCGTTAAGATTGGGAGTGAAACCAGGGTTCCGTCTGATTGGCCTCCGCAGTTGTGATCCACAAAACCCCAACCTCACACCAGGTGTTACAGATGGAGCCTATGTTTGGGCTACAGAGGAGAGTGAATGATCTGGTAAGGGATCCACTACACTTTGGACAGAAAGCTATGACTGAGGAGGTAATGTGTATTACCTGGCGTTCATCTGTCTCCCTGTGCCTCATTGACTAAATCATGAATTAAAATCAGCCTACGGCCATGAGATGTTAAAAAACAATAGGTGACAGTAATTCAATGTTTTGAAGTAATAACAGACTCCCTTCCGTCACTCCACATTTCAGTAAATCAGAGACATTGTGGATTAAAGCATGTTCACTTTGCAAAGTAAATTTTCACTTTGCAAAGGGAATTTTCACTTTGCAAAAGGCTTACAAGGAGGTGGCTGGAGTCTTCACCTTAGGACATGGAGGCAACATCGCTGCCCCCCCCCACCACCACCAGAGAGGAGAAGGACCTGAGCACAGAGCACTGGCATTAGATCAGCTATGTGCACTGTAAGTCTCCGTTCTTTCTGCATCACACATGTCACACTGCTGACCTCTGAACTCTGCATCACACTGCTGACCTCTGTACTCTGTACCACCCCACTGACCTCTGTACTGTGCGTCACACTGTTGAACTCTGTTCTCTGCATAACACCGCTGACCTCTGTACTCTGCGTCACACCGCTGACCTCTGTACTCTGCGTCACACCACTGTCCTCTGTACTCTGCGTCACACTGCTGACCTCTGTACTGTGCATTACACCGCTGACTTCTGTAGTGTGCGTTACACCGCTGACTTCTGTAGTGTGCGTTACACCGCTGACTTCTGTAGTGTGCGTTACACCGCTGACCTCTGTACTGTGCATCACACCGCTGACTTCTGTACTCTGCATCACACTTTTGACATCTGTACTGTACATTACATCGCTGACCTCTGTACTCAGCATCACACCACTGACCCGGTACTGTGCATCACACCGCTGGCTTCTGCACTGTACATCACACCATTGACCTCTGTACTCTGTGTTACACTAGTGACTTCTCCATTACTGCTGACATCAGGCCACCACCCCACAGCAACACAGAGTATGAAGTTTCTTATTATTCTGCATTGCTGTACAATGTATTTCTGGGATTTGCAGTGCTCCATAACTGGTGATATTCTGCATTGCTATATGATGTATTGCTGGGATTTGTAGTACATTATAGCTGGTAGTATTCTGCACTGCTGTTTCATGTATTGCTGTGTAATGGACCTCCGTGGCGGATCAGAGTCTTTAGACCCACTTCTGTGCTCTCTTCTTTTGTGCTGCGGGGCCCCTCCTGATCCACCTTGGAGGTGAGGCTTGAAATCACTTAATTCACGTCCCTCCTCCATGACAGATTATAAGGAGCACCACCAGGAGAATAGAAGCAAGCCCAGAAGTGGCTCTCAAATTAACAAAGCAGCCTTGGAGAATTAATCCGGCCCAAGTGGCTCCGTCGGATAACGAAGGGAAGGGGAGAGGAGTCCGGTGACGTCACGGACATCAACATCACCGGGCTCCTCCCCCCTTCCTTTCGTTAGCCGACGGAGCCACTTGGGGAAGGGGGGAGGAGTCCGGTGATGTCGATGTCCGTGACGTCCCCGGATCTCCGACAGGACTCCCGGAAGGCAGCGGAGAGGTGAGTATTTTCATTAGCCATCAAAAAAAATGTAATCGATTACAAAAAATTAATCGATCAAAAAGATTAACGATTAATCGAGAAATTAATTGTTAATTTGCACAGCCCTAATATATTTATCATTCTTTTGCACATGATTGGGTATACTTTGCAAAATTAATTTTTACCATATTTACTTAGCTATGTGAGCAATCCGTTGCCAAGTAACATGCTCCACTATGGTTGTAAAAGAGCCACAACATGTCTTTAAGATGTCAGCATCTTCAAATTTTACTCATTTATAGTATCATCTTTAAATAATGAAAATACACCAGTGGAGGATAAGGGATTGCTTCTGTTTGATCTACATGAATGCAGCTATTAATCTTAAATGTTGGGAAAAGGTTAACCTTTTTTTAAATAACAGAATTTTATAATATTTAATACATGCCTAATACCTAGATGTGCATCTTTCCTACTTTGTGTAGTAACCAAGGAAGCAGCACTTAGAACCTCATCCGTGTGTCTGAAATCATCATCAAGCAGATTAGTTGTTGCTGCTTTTGTACAAGTTTTCATTTCTAGATTCTTCATGTAAGTTTTCATAACAAAAGATCATGAGACAGCTTTATACAGTATAAGTCTCAGCTCTTTGCGGATTCATAACTTCCCCATTCCACAGACATTTTTTCAAGCTCCTTATAATTGACTTCACTTTATCAAACACAGCTGCACAGGGAGTCTACAGGGTACATAGTACATAGGGTCTTAAGCTTTAGACCTTCTGCACAGCGATTCCTTGAGGGGCATTTCGTAATGATTAAGAAATAATTTCTCAAGAAGGCTTTGCAAAAAGGTCAGTGTGATTTTGATGGGATATGTATATACATGTTCTTCCTGATCTCTTTCGCAATACCCTGATAAAATAACTACTACAACCCCTGCTGAGAAAAGAGATGATCATTTTGTTCTCCACAACTCTGCTCAGCTCCCTGCTTTTTTCCAATTCTTGGAAAGATGCCTTTACAGGTCCCTGACTGGTCCAACTTCCTAGACAAAGAATGCCAAACACCTGGAGCTCAGTCTGACCTGGGAAGAGATTGGGGCCCATGGGCTAGACTTTGGGGCAGAGTTCCACTGGCCACCAACGTACCCTAACCATGAACCCAAACCATCATGGACATGCACTTCTCATTGGTCCATAACTGTCCTTATTTCCCCTTTCTACCAGATTGTCCCAGACTCTTATTGACACCCCGAGACACCCCTTTTTATTATTAAACTAATGCTCCAAATACACATGAGCGGTTTTCCGCGCGTATTCTCGCGTGTGGAAACACGCTCAACATAAAAAACAATGTGTTCCAATGTGCATTGTTCAGACTATTGCTGCGTCCACACTGTATGAAACCGCGCATCCAGCAAAATAGTGCCAGCACGATTTTAGGGGTGGAATCCGCTCGTATGTAAAAAATTCATGCCAGGGCAGAAAACGCAAATTCCACATGTGAATGGAGCCTTAGCTCTCAGCTCATTGTGCTTGGTACCTTTTGTTCCTTTTACCAGACTGCAATGCCATCCTGTGACACTTTTTTACCTGGGTTGATACATCCCTACCATTTAAGGCTAGTTTATGTCTGTGAGTGCTTTGGCAACCTTTATTATAGGGTAATTTGGGCAAGCCTGACATGTATCACAAACCCAAAGGAAACTGGCCCCCTTGCTCCTGTACCCCCTCTGCTGGCATGTCTATGCACAGATTTGGAATCTATCTTAATGACACACTTGATTACTATGATGTTTTTTGTCTTTTACCTGTTGCTGACTACTACAAGTACTCTCAGTAAACTATAAACCAAGATACACCGATCTAAAATATATGTATCATAACTGCAAAACCATATTGTATACTGTCAATAACATAGATCAACAGACAAACAATAAACAAACATCACCAAGTATCAACCAAACCCATCCCGTTATGAGGACCAGAGTATTCCCTAGAACACCGCAATACAGTTATTTAAAAGTCACTTCATCAAATCAAATCAAATATCTTCTCGATATTGTCCCAATCATGTGTGTAGTGAATCCACTTTGTGCTCCACTGCAATCAATAAAGTGCATCCTAGTGATGGCCCCAGAACTGTACATTCAATAATGCAATCCCAGACTAATTAGACCACAAACAAAATGGTCTAAAAAAAAGTGCTCTGTATAATCCTTGTAGATCTAACTCCTCCTTCGTTCCCGACAATAAATGAGAAGTTATTTTATTTTATTTTATGAAGAGACTTTTAGAAATCTGAGTGTGGAGCACATTACACTGCTCTGTGGATGATTAGGACACTGTCTTTCTCTTAGTTGCCTAATTACAATTAGACTGTTTTTTTCTTTTTGATTTTTGAGAATATTTGAGTTTTATGAACGGAAACTATGTTTCTGTGGTTATGATATATACACTATGGATTTGTTATGAGTATAATCTATGGGTTTGCAGTTATGATACATATATTTTAGCTAGTGTGGTGTATTCTGGTTTAAAGTTTATAAAAGGTGACTACACTTGTTTTTTCACTGCAGCTATCACACTATTTAGGATTATTTAGGGAAGAGTTAGGAGCATAGGTATTTTGATGAAGCATTAATGCTGTCCATTCTGCCTGATCGAAAGCCACTCCAATGCTTTTTCTGCTTACTGATGCAGAAAAGGCTTTCAATCGAGTGGAATGGCAGTTTCTGTTACAAACCCTGGTTATTCTGGGACTACAAAACCACATGCTCAAATGGATCATTGTTCACAACTCCTGATTTCTTTTGACAGCTACAGTAAAAGAAAAAAAGCTAGATCAGAATGCTTTCAGATATCCAATGGTAATTACCAAGGATGCCCACTATCATCCCTAATCTGTTCTCAAACTAGAACCATACATATGCACCATCAGAAACAATCCAGATATTAACAGTATTTTACAATGTTTAGGACGTCATAAAGTGGCTGCCTTTGGAGGCAACCTTATCATTATGATCACACAACCTAAATCCTCACATTTCAGTCTCCTCACAGAGTGCCCAGAATACTGGAAACTTTCAAACTTCAAGATAAACTTCCAAAAATCTGAAATGCTAAATATCGACATTTCAATTGCTCATGCCCTGAACCTCAAACCTAGCTTCCCCTTCAAATGGGCATCCATCAAGGTCAAATATCTCAGCACATACATCACTTCTGGCTCAAAAAACTCTACCAGACTAATTGTACCCCCTTCCGGGGCAAAATTAGGAAAGAACTTGTGCACGTGAAGCCTCTAACCCTATCCATGGCTCGGTCGTTTCAAAAATGACAATTTTACCAAGCTTCAGCTGATTGGTTGACATGAGCAACTGCTCCTGGTTCTGCCTGCTGCCGTTTTGATAAATTCCCCTCACTTATCAAACTGGAGCAGACAAAATCTGGAGCAGCTGTGCATTGCAACCAATCAGCTTCTCTCTTTAATTTTCAAATCATAACTGAACATAGTGAAGAGCGAAGCTGATTGGTTGCCATAGGCAACTGCTCCAGATTTTGTCCGCTCCAGTTTTGATAAATCCTCCCTCTGTCTTCCAGATTTACAACATACAATTTTATTCTTGGCACATAAATCTTTAGCCAGTAAATACCAAGAATCCGGTGACAAAATTTTTTCAAGATGGTACGGGATACCTGACTTGCTACATAAACTATATCCACATATTTCACCACTATGTTGGAGATTTTGCAATTTACTACGTCCCTTCTGAGATAATATCAGCTAAGGCATCCATTCATGTATATGCATTCCATTGCAGACTACAATCTCAATACAAATTAGTAAACTAAACGCGAAATTGCAGTCCATCACAGGAGTGAGCTTGGAGCAGTGACTACTTTACAACACACACAGGGCCCATGGGGAACAAAAGTAGCCACCCTCCAGAAGGAAGGTCAGTGTGAGCACCAAGTCAGAGATTATTTGAAGATCTACAGCTGAATCATACACAAATAAGATACATTTGTATTAATAGTACTTGAATGTATTTTTAGATTTAACTCCTGAGTTTAGTGTCACTTTGATTCCAGGGGTGCAAATATTAAGAACCACCCTTCATCCATGTCTGCAGGAACCTAGACAATACCCAATAATTGAATGTACACTCCAAATAGCCACATTTCTTCTTGAGCCTCTATTTATTTTTATTACCATCTGTCTCTCCCCCCCAACCCCCACTTTCTCCTGCCACCTCTTCAGCACTATATTTCCCCATATGTGATGCCTACATGCGATTAATCTTACCGAACTTTACTGTACACATTCCCCACCCACCATCCTACTCTAGCTCACATACCACACTCCATTACAATCACACACTCACTTGTACCCTACCCCCACTATTCACAGACTGTCACCAATAAACCAAATGTAAAAAAAATCTGTGACATCCAGTTGTTTATTATTTTTATTGTAGCTGTGTGGCAAATTGTATGCTTTACTCTATGGTGTTGATTTACTAACCTTATAAACATGCCACGAACAAGTATACACCTCTGTAGTGTGTTCCCTCCCAGCATGATCTATTGGTGGAATCTAGACACCTTTGTAGTGTGTACACACCCAGCAGGTGTGTTGTGCAAAGCCCTGCATGAATTGCAAGGTGATGTTGTGTAAATTAGCTCTACATTGTGTTGCTTGCGTTGATGAATGCAGGAATGTAAATGCATGAGCTAACCATTTTTGTCTAAACTGTGAAGCAGCATTATATATGCATCATGTGCATGATTTTTCCATATATGGCATTAGTGGAAATATGCTTTTAGAGACTTTTTGGTTGATAAATACGTTTTGCTGTGTAAAAATCACATGCACCTAGTGCGTGCGTGTGTTTAGGTTAGTAAATAACCCCCTATGACTCAATGTACACTTCTATGTGTATGCCACATACTTAGTGCTCTTAGGGATGAACTCAGTGTTCACCTATTTGCATACGCAAACTATTTATATGGATGTTCCCTTGGGATGTCTAAATAAACAATTAAAAAACAAAAAAGGCCATTCCTGACAGGTTGCTATGGTTAATCTTTTTTGCTATTCCTTAATCAATACACCGGCATAACATGCTTCAATATTGTATTTAAAGTACCAGTTTATTGAATGATTTGCAAATTTAAATACATTTTGGTAGAATTCAATAAATTGGCGTGTAACTTCCTTTTAATTATGGTAATGCTCTAATCCTTAATGTCAGAAATAATTAGTTATTAACACATACAGCTTGTTTAAGCAGCTTGTACAATACAACAGCCATACTGTGTAGCGCTATCAATGTATAACAATAGCCACCTTTGATAAAGGCAAGTTATTTCAATAATTACCCTCAACAATATCCGATTTGTGTCTGTACTGCTCTTTTATTTTTCAGCTAAGTTTTTCATTTCTTTTTGCACTAACCAACACAATATACAGAGAGATGGTGTTACACAACACAGTTATACAAGATTCATCTGTGCTGATAAAGAAGAGATAGAGAAAGATAACATAACAACAAGTGGTGCAAATTATTTTAAAAAATCATTTTTATGGTATATAAAAGGTATGGTTTGTGAAATGTAGCATTTTACTAAAATACAGCATATTCAAAATATTTCTAGAATACAACAGTAGTAATATATATCTGTGCATAAACTATTCCATAAGTGCAGTGTGTGTAGAACATCAATTGTAATGCATTCAAATTCTACAAGTCATGCAAACTGCAATGTCTAACCCTTTGCTACCTCTCAGCAGTTATTGTTCATTGCTTCGATTATGCTATAGATGCCTACTGGGTTCACTCTTCACTCCACCACTCGTCCTTGCACTGTCTTATAGAAATATGGCTAATTATCTCTAATGATATATAAGAAGTAGCAGTATCGACACAATGTACATGTGATACTTCTTCTTGAATGTACATGTAATAATTCTACATTCAGTCATGGAATTCCTGACTTAAACCTGACACTTTGTAAGGCAGGAAGAATATTATACACTGTGTTCGTAGAACAGTGAATTATACCATTAAGAAATAGTACATACAGTAGCAAATATCTCTGTAATATAGATTGTATAAAACTATCTTACTTGTTCTGTCTTTAGGTCCCAGGATGTGGACAGAGGTATTCCAGTGGGGGTAGAAGAGTACTGAAGCTGACAATATGTAAGGACTGGAGGGAGGATAAAAGAAAAAGAAGTTGGGTTTAAGGAAAAATCATTCCTAGTGCCTCTCGGCTATGAGGGCAGCAGACTTGGTTGTGTTTTCTGAATGGAGCTTTGATTTAAGAAAAATGAATAGGTCACTGAATAATCAGGATCAGCCCTGTGCAACTAACATCCCTGAAGCTAGAAAGAGTGACCATCACATTCTATGTACTTCAGAGCTGCACAAGAGACTGGAATTCCTAGGTTTGTAAGCATGTGATCCAATTCCCAAGCCAGTGTGATAGACAGTGTGCCCCGCTGGCAGGCACAGAAGGAAATCATGAAGTTGCTGCTAGGGTGAGAAAAGTACACCTCTTATGTGTAAACACTGAGTAGACCCTTAGACCCTTTCAGCATTAACAAACTGTAATATTTACACAAGCTGTGTTACAAGTGAACAGATTCTTCAAAAAACAAGTTATAGGATTTTGTAACACATCAATAAATAAGATTTCTCAGTATTCTATTTCAAATACTTACTGATGACATGATTTTAGAAACATGATTTCAGAAAACTGGAGCAAAATTGGAGCTGTTCCCAGCAGAAGTCTGGTTTCTTCTCACTTTTTTCCTATCTTATCTGAAGAACGCAGTAGTCACATGAGAATATACAAAAACAATAATACAACTTTTGGCCTTCAATGATAGCATATTGAACTAACCTATTGAAATGATATCCATCAAAAGTTAAGCAACTACATGTTCCAGCTAAGCCCTCCACGCAAACCCTAGTTTATACCAGTAAATTTCTGTGCTCTGACCCATTGACTGCTTTCTGTTCCCACTAACAGTCACTCCAGCCTACTTTCCACTGACTTCTACTATGATCATCAGGTGATTGTACAGTATATACACAGTTGTCCAGCAATTGAGAATGCATAGCTATGGCATTGTGCAGTTACGTACTCACTCCACAAGCAATCACAGTAATCACAAGATTTGACAATAGGGAACAGTTTGGAGTGACTGTAGGAAACTGCAAACACTTACAGGTGATTTATGGTTGCATGGCTCACCTGAATGAAGTCATTTTAAAATCACTTCTGTGGTTTGAGCTTAAAGTGAGACTAAACTCAGTAGTTCAATCTTAAAAATGCATGGGGCTGTAGACAGCAAGATTACATATAATAATAATAATAATAATAATTAAGACACAAATAAATCAATACAACCAATATGAGATTTAATTGA
The DNA here is from genome assembly GCF_000935625.1 of Nanorana parkeri. Classification (NCBI taxonomy): domain Eukaryota; kingdom Metazoa; phylum Chordata; class Amphibia; order Anura; family Dicroglossidae; genus Nanorana; species Nanorana parkeri. Next base: position 649,001 of record NW_017306869.1, on the reverse strand, counting down.
CCATGGCCTTTATTGATCTAAAAACATCAACATAGACCATAACATTTCAACATAACTTTTTACTATAAAACCAATTTTATGGCTCATTTTAACACAACTCAAGCCAATAAACAATAAATGGAATCTAACATCGTAAACATAAAACAAAACAGCCAGTAAACAATAAAAATCTTGACCAAGAAATAGAGAGACCTAGGGCCCAAAAAGGCTGTGACTTTTAAGTAATGTTACTGTTCTGATCAGGGGTCTGTCTTCTACTTCCATTAATGTGTCTGTTGCTTCTCTTTATAGGAGACAATGTGAGCTTGTGAGGTACAGCTGGCTGGAGGAACGTGGACCAACAGCCAAAGCTCAAGGATTACAGATAAGCTTTTTTATTTATTTACTTTGACTCTGTAATAACCTAACCACAGCAAACAGAGCAGATGCATATGCAATCCCATAAAATGGCAGTCATAGTCCCATTATGAGAGCATTGCATATGCTTCTGCTTCTATTACATTCATGTATCTTAACTATTAACAAAAATGTATCACTCGGCTGTAGATCCTCAAATCATCTTGAATTGGTGCTGATACTGTTCAGGGACCATGGAGAACAAAAGTAGAGGGTGACTACTTTTGTTCTCCATGGTCCCTGTGTGTTGCAAAGTAGCCACCGCTCCAAGCTTGCTCCCGTGATGGACTACAATCTCAATACAAATTAGTGAATCGGTGAGGTTGGAGTGGTGGCTACTTTACAACACACACATGGACCATGGGAAACAAAAGTATTATGTTAGTTTTTCTTATCTTAAATCATTTTCAATGTTTATACCAAACAATTAGGTTTAGTTTAAACATTAAAGATACAAAACTCACAAATCCCGCTAATAAAGTATGGTGCATCCCTACAGAAAATCACATATTGCAATAGAGTATACATAGAATTTATCATGTGTTGATTCTGTGGTTTAACTCCTAAAGTGTATGTATAGCCAAAGCTTTTTTTATTTTAGGTTCGAATGGAGAAATAAAGACTTAAAACTAGGGATGTTTAGATACCAGTTCGGATACCAGTGCTGATACTTGGCATTTTCACGAGAACTACCAGGGTCGCAGCGGTTGCAGCTGTGAGAGGGCCCTGGCACTCCACCACTGTCTTGAAATCATTAGTCTGTATTGTTTTAGAAAAACTACCACATGACACTAAACAAAAATGTATCAGTAATTGGTATCTGTGAGTACTGGGACTGCTGTTTTGCTGATACTCGCTCCATGGCTCCGAGCGCCAACAATCATCCCACGTTCAAAGCCTGTTAAATCGCGTTGTTTACCCATATCCTCCGAAAAAAATCACTTCTACTGTCGTGGTAAACAGCCTGCTTCCCTATTTATAATGGTCTGGCCCTCTAGCAACTTCAGTGCGAAATTATAGCTAATTATAGCTAATTTGCCTACAAACGTCAGGTGGTCATTATAATCTGGCCACTCAGTGTATATAAATATATATATAAAAAATCATACATTTAAACAGGGATGCACAAATCCCAGGAGCCCTGTGGCCAATTATCCTTAAAATGACAGCTGCCTCCTAATTTATCAATTTTTCTCTAGTCTAGTCTTGGAGCTGGAAAAGTATCAGTATTTTACTTGTACCAAGTAGAGTACTTGGTATCTAAACATCCCTTCTTAAAAACCCTAACAGGTTATTTTTTGCTGTCTTTGGTCTGCTGGGGAGATTTTCCTTTACTTTCTGTCCTTGAGACACAGAGGAAATCTCCCTGAAGTGAGGGGAGTGACCATCTTAGACAATTGTTAGTAGAACATTTGGCAATAAAACATTCCCCCTCACTTTTTGCTCTCATGATAACTCTAAATATTAGGGATTTCCATCCTTTTGGTAACTATGGACCAATGGAACAATGTCACCAGGACAAATAGAAGGGTGACTACAATAAAAGCTTGCCAAAGGTTAAATCCCTGCCCCACTCCCCAAACTCCAAAAAAGTTTTGCCTTTACATACACTTTAAATTCCTGCACTTCTTTTTTGTGTGAAATAACTGCAGTATTAAAATATGAATGGGCGGCAGCATATTGGAATATTGTGGGTCACTGTCAAGGTAATATATTTTTTCGTTGTGTTGTTCTGTTATTTAGCTACAGGATGTTAATTGGCTTAAGACTAGGTCCCACCCTTTGGATCTAGACAAGCTGCCTGTCAATCATTGTTTCTTGATTTGGGTTATACAAGGGCAGGTATGAGGGTCCTCAAGTCTGGGCCTCTGTGTTTAGTAGTTAAAAGTTAAGGGCTTTGGCCCATTTGCAACTGGGCAGAGCCTGGAAATAATTAAATTGTAGTTCCCAGTACTGACACATGAGAGAGCTAGTCTTGATCTCAGTAACACATTTGGTGTAATTGGCAGGATAGCTTGCCTGTCCGCATATTGGAGGAATGTGTCAGTTTCTAGACCTGGCAGCTTGAAATAGCACTATAGAGAGTTGGTGCTGGCTTCTGAGTAAAGGTTGGTTGGAAGGTAGAACAACTGGTTTGCCCAGAATGTTTTCAATTTACACTGGTGGCCGTGCCTTGGGCCTTTTGCCAGGCTTGCCAGGACTTTCTATTATATCTGTTGCCAGGCAATGTGGAACCCAGGGAACTCCAGAATAACTGGGATGCCCCTTGCCCCAAGTCTGTGAGTTTGGAAGGACTGTGGGTTATCTCACTCGATGAGCCAGGGGTTGAGATGACCCACAGGGACCCCACCACAAACCTTTCAGCGAAGACCAAAGCACACCATATAGCAATGTGCAGTTTGCTGGAAATGGTGGAGTTGACTGGTTCCTGGAGCTTTGAGGAGGGGGACTTTCCCCTTGTGGAGCCTCCTGTACCACAATCAGAGGAGGCTCTGAAGTCTGCTGTGTCTTTGACAGAGCTGGGAGAGCTGCAGAGTACAATGAAGAAATCTGTGATTCAGAGTCAACTAAGTGCACTAACCACAGACTTGCTGGAGCAGCATTTGCCTGTGCTGCCCTCAACTCAATAGTTAGAGACTGATACAGCAGAACATGTCAGAGCCTTGGGAGAAACTGGGAGCTGTAGTGGCCCCGGCTCAAATACTTTACTAATTTTCTTCTTCCTCTCTGCCCAGGAGTCTTGTGACCAGACTGAACTTGTGGTGTATGAAACCCCTCTGGACTCTGAGTTCCATGGCCCCAGTTATGATTCTGAAAGCCACAATTCAGGCTTGCGCTGGAATATCTGAAATAAAATGTGCATCCAATGTATACCTCCCATCTGAGATAGAACAAAGGAGGCAATTTAACACAGATTTCCTGTTTGCAGTGGCACATGATTAAACTTATAAGGAAGAACCATGGTATGGTTTGCCTAGTAGGTGAAAATCTGTAACTTCTCTTGAGACACAGACACCCTGATACAGAACGGTATTCATTACTTTTCCTGACTTGTTCGTTTGTTGCAGTTAATGTTCTTTAATAATTGATGCTGTATATTGTTGTTTCTTGCACTGAGTTATGTACTGGCGTAGAATTGTTAGTTTTGACTGGTGCTTAATCAGTCCCTCAGCTAGGTAAAAGGGCGTACCATAATCAACAAGGGGAGGTATGTTACAGAGTGTTAGGTCCCTTAAGGCTAGGTCTCATCCTTTGGGTTCTAGGAAACCTGCTTGTCAATCACTGTCCCATGTCTTGAGTTATATAAGGGCATGTGGGAGGGAGGGGGCTTTGGAGACTTGGAGTACAGGGCAGAGTGGTCCACAGGTTATGCAGAAGGGTCCCCCCCCCCCTCCTTCACTATGGACCATGGATTGTCCTGCAACACAACTTGTGCCCATTTGTCAGAGGATAAAGGCAAACCAAGAAAATCTTATGGGGCCACTAATTATGTATTGGTTCCATTAATCAAGATAAAGCCTTATACGCAACTTCTGAATAATGTGTAATTTATTTGGAAATATTATCTGCTTATTTTTCTGTTTATTGCCCATTATTTGAAGTAAACATTAACTAACTGGACATTCCTCCCTTGTGGGCAGGGAAGCTTAAGAGAGAGAGATGTTTGGCATCTGCAGGGATTCTGTTCTGGGAGAGTGGTTGTCACTGGCGGAACTACCAGGGTCGCTGCGGTCGCAATTGCGACCGGGCCCTGGCATTCCGCCACTTGGGGGGGCCCAGCAAAGAAGTAGAGGTCCCCCCCGTGATCGTTCCGCTTCTTCCCTGTCGCACAGCCACCCGCAGCATGTACGGGCAGCTGTGCAAAAGGGCTGGAGGCTGTCACTGATCTCTGAGAATATGCTGGCCCCGCCTCTTAGGGGCGGAGCTAAGATGTGAGTGTCCTCTTAGCTCCGCCCCCTGGCCGCCGAGATGAGGAAGAGGGCCATGGGCCTGCAGGAGAGGCAAGGGAAGGTTGGGGGGGGGGGGGGGGGCCCTCCATGGTTTCTTGCATCGGGGCCCTGAAGGTTCTAGTTACGCCTCTGGTGGGTGTGTTTGCCTGGTGACTGCTCTGACTTTGAGTGCTGAAGATTACAATTATAGGCTTTGCCTGGGTAAAATTGGTAAAGGGTTCCTCAAAGACTGTGTAGAGGGAGCCAGATGTAAACCAGCCTATGGACTGCAGTGGCTGCCTTGGGGGTAAAGCTTGCCCTCAAACCTGGCCTTGAATGTTTTTTAGTTGAAAGCAGCATATTGATATATTGTGGGTCACTGTTAAGCTAATGTACTTTTTTTGTGTCACTCTCTTAGTTTGTTACGAGGTGTTAGGCTCTGTTCACACCTAGGCGTATCGAATATGCGTGTTTGTCGCTCATTTCGTGACGTGCGTTTTTACCGCGATGTACCTTTTCAGGCGTAGGCCATTTTGCAGCGCGTTCAGACGGGCTGAAATACGGCAAGGTGTGAACCATACCCATAGAAAACAATGGGATTTTCATGTTTGAGCGTTTTGTAGAGCGTTCGTAGAGCGTTGAACGCGCTACAAAACATACAGGTGTGAACCAGGCCTTAGGTGCCTGAAGGCTAGGTTCCACCCCCTGGGTTCCAGGCACCCTGTCTTTCAATCCTTGTTTCTAGAGTTATATAAGTGCAGGTGGGTGGGCCCCCAAGTTCAGGCCTGAGACTTTGGTAGTTCCAAGTTAAGGGGTTTGGGCCATTTGCAACTGGCAGAATCTGAATTTAATAAACTTGCAATGAACTTGTAGTTTCCAGTCCGGACATATGAGTGAGCTGACCTTCCCCCATTTACACTCTAATTCTAAATAAGTAATATAAATACAATTTGTTTTTAACATAAAATCCTTTATAATTTTATGACCATATTATGTTATATCAATTACAGCAGATCAAAATACAATTCTCCATTTACCCAGCCTGCACAATTACTGATGAGTGCATGCTGGATGATCCCATCATTACTGCTTTGAGGAAGTACAGTGGATTGTCTGCTTATCTCTGTTAATATTTACATATATAAATATAGTGCCAGAAGAGCCTAATATGAAGTTTCCCAATATGCTCAATTAAGATCTTTTATTAAGTCAGCTGAAGCTTAGTTTAGTCACGGTAGTTCATCTTTATTTCAGTAGCTTTAATCTGTACAAAGAGATATAAGCACTGCCAATGTTGGCCTGTTTTAAAAAAAGCATTGGGGCTCATGTCCTTAAAGTGTCTCAATAATGGAAGTGCGTCAGCATCTTTTTTACTTTTATTTCTATTTACATTCTATTAGCAAATCTCTCTTTTACCTTCCTCTAACTAATAAATCCCTAAGCACCCATGTCCAACATGTTTCGCTCCTATTGGGGCTTCATCAGCTGTCTGTGCAAATTGTACCAACACAAAAGCACTAGCACTTTTTTGTTGGCACAATTTGCATAGAGCCCTGATGAAGGACAAATGGAATGAGTGCTAAAGGAAAGAGAAAAAAGAGTTAATTAATTTTAAAAGATTATAACAGAGTAAATGAAGATAACATTTTATATCACTCTAAGGGGAGGGAGGATGTGCAGATGGCAATGTGTGTCATTCTGTGAAAAAAGTGGGTATATTATAAGGCATAAAATATCCCTGCAATAAATTAAGAATGTTAGCATTCAGTTATAAGTTCAATGACCTTCTATAAGTGTAGTCAGCCTGCAGCCTTGTATAATTATACAGTCAGTGAACTCCTTAGTGAACCCAATGTCCCTATTACTTAGAGTACTCTTGCCATTGGATTGCATGGCAAGAGTTATACTTTAATAGCTAAGGCCTACATTAGGTTAATAAAAGTTAACAACAGATTGCCAGATATATATTCCAGATCAATCTATTTATATATATAATTTGCTGCTTCACTTTAGTTTTCTTTTAACTGTGTATTATTATAGCAACTGTGTTCTACATGAAGAAGAAAACTGAAAGATCAACAGCGCCAAGGGGAGCTTGTTCCCTTCTCACATCTGAATTACCCCCTACGCTCATTAGCTTCTGTTCTGAACTTCATGCCCTGCCATTTATAGGTTACATCAGGACTGCTGGGGTGGAATTATCTGACATTGTTTGGAGCTAGAAAAATTAATTATGTACTTTATAGCCTTTCATCTATCAAATCTTTCCTGCACTTCATGTGTAACAATTTCCCATAGTTATTTTGGAAGCACTAGCAAATGCTTATAAACAAATTCAGGAAATCATATATGTGGCATAATTGTATGTTTTCAAGCATTCAAACACAGTATTGAAGAACTAAGTAGATTCCAAGTTCATCTGCACCTACAGCACTTCCAATAATGCAAACTCTAGATCAGAACTAAAGGTGACCTAAGAAACCATTGCTACTATGCTGCTAGATCAGCATTTCTCAACTTTTTTAACACCAAGAAACCATTGAAACAACATCCAGGTCCAGGGAACCCCTTACAATAATGATTATACCTACCACTCATGTGGCATTATTGTGAACAGTAAGTTGTGTATATAAGAATAAATGAAAAAATAAGGAGTATACTCAGCACATCTGACCCCAAGGGCTGCCCTATACAACAAAATTGTTTTTAGTGTAGTAACACCCTTTTTTTGGTCAGTGATACCCAATGCACGATAACACTACCTTTGGCTCTAAAAGGCGGTCTACAGTAATATAACTAACGGTTCTCCCTGTGTTTCCTCTGTAAGAAACCTCTATTATGGATCCACAGCACTTCCAGCACACCTTGACTTTAGGACGGGTTGCTATGGGTTACCGCAACTCAGTAATCTTCTTGTGTAGGGATAGATAGTGTCAATCACTTTGCCCATCAGCACTTACTCCCCTGTATGGTGATCGATTAAAGCAATGTCCAGACTGTAGATATGATACTGAGAATTTTATTGTAGAACTTCAGGGAGAGAGGTTGAAGGTAAGGATCATCCAGATAGATGTAGACTCCTTTAAATGGCAGAGTGTGGTAGCTGTCTCCATTCAAAGCACTAAGAACACCTGACACAGCAGCACAGGAGGTAGAAGTCACCAGTCATGTTCATTCTTGTCATCAGCAGTAACCACTGGGTCTCCAGACTCAGGCTCCAGTGTAAGCACGTGGGTAGTCCCCAGGCTTCAGGCCTAGCCATTTCAGACAGTCCATAGCAGCCTCCACACAGGCAGGGCCCGGGGAAGAAAGAGAGAGCTCACATGGTCCACCCCAAGTATTTATCTCCGCCCCCTGAATGCACCACTGGCCATTAACCTTACAGTGATTGGATGGCAAGGCATACCTACTCATAGCAATCTTTTATTGGTTGCCCTACTCTGTGACCAGGTTAAACCCAGCAGCAGACAGATGTAAATGATGACAGATTGATTAGGGAAAACCAAATGAACATAGACTACAAATTAGCATCAGACTGCTTACAATCTGAAAATACAAAATTTAATAGCATTCCTGTCTACTGGGTGCTACATTAATAAAAATAATGAAATTATTGTAATGGTCAGGAAAGAAGACCATGACATTTGTAGGGGTCCCTCACATAGGTGGTCAGTGGGAAAGTGCCCCACTGACCACCAAAGTAAGTGGTCAATGAAGTGGCCATTTACACTGCTTTATTCACTTTCCCAAAAGGTAGAATTAAACTGGAAATTAGGATTCATTTGCTTATTTGGTACTCCATTTTTGGGTTTGTACTCAATGTTAAAGCATTCTCTAGGACAGCCTTTCTCAACCAGAGTGCCGTGGCACCCTGGGGCCGCCTTCTGGCTTTCTCAGGGGTTCCTTGAAATTTATTTTACGTGGTGCAGGGGGGCTGGCCGCCATCACTGTGGAATGGAATTATGCTAATCTAGGGAGGGTGAGATCCATTCAGAAAAGGAGGAAAGTTCTCCCCATTCATGCCTGTTTCTCCTTCCGCCCTCTGCAATGCTGCCACAGCTGTGGCTCCTGATGTGATAGTAGGGCTCTGATGTGAAGGGGGAACTGAGGACTCTGATGTGAAATGAGGGACTCTGATATGAATGGGGTTTGGGGCTCTGATGTGGAGAGGGCTCCTAGTGCGAGAGGGGAAACTAATGTTAAGAGAGAACCCCTTAAAATCCATACCAGATTCCTATCAAGGAAGTTTTTACTTTTATTTCGTTTACATTTGGGGTGCCTCAAGATTTTGTATATTTTTTAAAGGGTGTCATGACTGAAACACTGCTCTAGGAGTCACATGAGCGATTATTAATCACTGTTGCCACTGTGACATTCAGAGGGTGGATATTACACAAGAGAGAGGAAGAGTGCTTACTTAGTAGCAACTACACTAAGGCAGAATTAGATCTTTATCAATACATCAGAAGTTCTGTATTAGCACCCCATGACAGCAGCAGCAGGTAGGTACCGTATATTCCTGGCCAGACAGTGCATTCTCTCAAAATGTCTCCTCAGCCATGATGGTCAGGACCTCACTTCACGAACTCCAGCAGAACAGCAAGTATTTGATGTAGAAGGAGCAAGCAGGCTCCAGGTCTCAGAGACCAGACAGGATTATTGTCAGTTGTTGGGAGCAAGAAATTGTCCAAAATGTCTCGGTATGATGATGCCTTAAGAGTTCACTTCACTGGAACTAAGGAGTCAAGTCCAACCCTTGGAAAACAACCCCACACCAAAATCCTCCCTCCACCAAACTTTACACTTGGCACAATGTAGTCAGGCAAGTACCGTTCTCCTGGCAACCACTAAACCCAGACAGGCCCATCGGATTGCCAGACAGAGGAGTGTGATTGGTCACTCCAGAGAACACATCTCCACTTCTCTAGAGTCCAGTGGTGGCGTGCTTTACACCACTGTATCCAATGCTTTGCATTGCACTTGGTGATGTAAGGCTTGGATGCAGCTGCTCGGCCATGGAAACGAATTCCACGAAGCTCTCTACGCACTGTTGTTGTGCCAAACTGAAGGCCACACAAAGTTTGGAGGTCTGTAGCTATTGACTCTGCAGACAGTTGGCGACTTCTGCGCATTGTACACTTCAGCATGCGCTGACCCCGCTGTGTCATTTTACATGGTCTACCACTTCATGGCTGAGTTGCTGTTGTTCCCAGTTGCTTCCACTTTGTTATAATACCACTAACAGTTGATGGTGGAATGTGTAGTAGCAAGGAAATTTCACAGAACTCCCGAATCCAATGATTTGGAGGGTGTTCAAATACTTTTGGTAATATAATGTGTATATATACATACAGTATATATACACCCACTGCAGCCATAGCAAACCACTAGCTCCTGTAATTTACAAAAATATAGGATTTTCCTGTAAAAAAACTATTTGAAACAGTTAATTCTGCATTAAACTGTTATGTGTGGTAACATTTTTCTGGCCATTCCACTGTACTGAGTTAAAAACCCTCATTATTTAATGTAAGATCTTTTTTTTTTTTATCTGGTAATATTTACTTGTGAAAACATCAGATATCCCTTGGGTATCGTACAGGATTTAATGAACATTTCCAAGTTATAACCAAGTATAAAACTGTATAGTGTCAAGGACCATAGCTCTAGAGATATCATTAGGCTGCAATGAAAATCAAGTCATTGATTTTAATCCACTGAAGGATAACTAAAATTACCATTCTTAAAACTGATGATTGATTGAAAAATAGATTTACATAACATCAAATAAGTTGTCCTGGGGTTTAGATTTTCTGGTTATTAGGGATTTAAACAGCTGAATTTATGTACCTTGTATCGTGAATCAGCCTTCAGGCTTTGGAGCAATGCCATATCTACATAGCATCATCAAGTTTTGAACTGAGCTTCAACAAAGTGATCACATGTAAAGTTAAAATGCTGGATGCCTGTCAGAAGTGAGGACTACTTTGATGTGGAATTTTTGCATTATTTTTGGTGCCAAATGGATGTTTGTTGTTTTGCTATGACATCACGTACAGTGTACGTGACAAGTCATTTGGTCCCTTTGTGGCTGGACGTACAGTGTACGTCTCCCGTCACGAAGGGGTTAAATTAAGCTGTGATTGGATTGTTCAATCACATTTAGGTATTTCTTAATATCTTTGTGCAATTATTGAGATATGAAAGTATAAGGACACTGCCCAGTTTACCTTCCACAGCATGCAATTAAAGATCAGTTAAAGATCAGGGAAAACAGTCATGTAGGATCAATGGTGGTCAGTTTAGCTCTTCCTAACAAGATGAGTTTATTTGGACTACTTTGTACATTTATTTATGAGATTATTAATGTTGTTTTTACAAAGGTTATTTATTAATAAAGTTGTGCCATTGTAGTGTACTGCTAGTGTGTATTGAATATTACAGTTTTCCATGCCTTGGCTACCATGTTACCTTGTAACCCAGAAATAAGCTTGTAGGGAGCAGGTCCACCAGGCTCAGCAAGGATCCAGGATGCAGTTCCTGATCCACACACAACCCACCTACTAAATTGTATCCCTGTTTAATGCAGTAGGTCGTTGCATCCTGTTCTCCATTTCTCTTCTGAAATATTTTTTTTAATTTTATTCTTACTATTTTTAATACTGTTTGCTTGTGTATGTCTTATTTTTTTAACTCCTATTTTTGTAACTCTTTGTAGCTTTCTGTACCTTTTCTATACACTGTCTGCCTAGGGATATTAAATCTAAAAATGTTTTAATTGTTCTAAAGAACACACAAATCTGACAAGGCTGTTGTGTGTTACGTTGTATTGTACCTATAAATTTGGTTGTAATTCACCGCCAATCTGCCTGTGTGCGTCAATATTTGTATATTTGTAATATTTTTTATTACCATGTATATGTGCATGATGGATTGTTTTATATGTATTTTTTCTGTCCCACTCACCTTGCTTCGTGCTCATGCTGGCATATTTATTTTTTAGCTACTCATTCCTATTCTCTGTTTGCCGCATTATGTGCACTGTGGTGGCTTTAGCCTGCAGATCATTGCCACCAAGAAGGAGAAGGTTCTAGTGACTGACAGGATCAACAGGAAAGCTTCAATAAACAAATAAAGGGCACAAAAAGATTATAAGAATGTTTTTACTTTTTTTTGGGAGGGGGTTTACTGGTACTTTACAGTGACACTAAACTCAGGAGTTAAATCACTCAGCCTCAGATCCTGAAATGATCTCTGAATTCATGCTGACACTGTCCTTCCTTCTGGAGGTTGGCTTCTTTTGTTCCCCATGGTCCCTGTGTGTGTTGTAAAGTAGCCACTACTCCAAGCTAGCTCCCATGATGAATTACAATCTCACGTTTAGTTTGCTAATTTGTATTGAGATTGTAGTCCATCACGGAAGCACACACAAGAACCATGGGCAACAAAAGTAGCCACCCTCCAGAAGGAAGGACAGTGTCAGAATGAATTCAGAGATCATTTCAGGATCTACAGGAGAGTGATTGAACTCCTGAGTTTAGTGTCACTGTAAAGTGCCAGTAAACCCCCTCCCCCAAAAAAGTAGAAACATTTTTATAATCTGTTTGGGCCATTTATTTGTTTGTTGAAGCTTTCCTGTTGATCCTGTCAGTCACTAGAACCTTCTCCTTCTTGGTGGCAATGATCTGCAGGCTAAAGCCACCACAGTGCACATGCTCCCCTTCTAGTACGTAAGCCATGTCTACTCACGGCTTACTGTGGGGAGTAGTTATTTTAGATGTTGGAATTCTGGGCTGATTTGAGGATCTACAGCTGAGTGATGCATAAATAAGGTAAGGTATTGTTAACAGTTATGGTACTTCAATGCATTTTTAAGAATTAACTCCAGAGTTGAGTGTTACTTTAATTTTAAAACAGTAGAAAGGTATCATGGCACACTCACAAACCAGCATGTAAAACAACTTGTCTCACCACTAAGGTTAATAACAGAGGCTTGGATACACGTCTTCTGCAGAGAATGTGAAAGCCGCACAGCCGCGCCAAGGCACCTCTTGTAGTGCGGTCCTAACTCTAAACTATGAGAGTCTCCATCTTGGAGCACATGGGGGCAGAAGATTTCAAATTGGGTGCAGGTTTGTCAGGAGGAAGCCCAGCCTCCTTAAAGGCACAGAAACACACAAGGGATCCCGCACATCCAAATGGCAGCTGAGAACCCCCATGCGTCGCTGCACCAAATGGTGAGACAAGTTGTTTTACATGCTGGTTTGTGAGTGTGCCATGATACCTTTCTACTGTTTTACTGTTTAAAGCCCATTTCGTGTGCACCTTACTGTATAACTGGTGACAAATTGTTGAGTGCGTTTGTCATTTGTTTTGCTTTACTTTAATTTTAGGCACACAGAAGAAATACATACAGGTATATGTTTTACCTGACAAACAATCTGTATTTCTGTCCCCTGATTGACTCCTTGTGATGCTTCTCCCTCCCTCTTCTCTGTATGGAGTGCACAGTAGATCTCAAGGGACTGCAACCAAGTCACATTTAGGTACACTGCTTGCATTTAAGAAAACACATTTGATGATGTATTAATGACTACTGAGTTGCATTTTTTGTCTCTTTTATATCTGCCCGGTTCAGCTATCAAATTCACGGGAATTAGTTATATGTTTTAAGTGAACACAGTTGCCCTTTGATAACCTTATACAGAGCTTTAGGTCTCGTTCACACCTAGGCGTATTGCATATGCGCGTCTGTCGCGCGACCGTCGCGCGTTTTTTTACCGTGATTCGCGGTAAAAAAGTTGCGTGACAAACGCGCGTTTCCGAAGGCTACTTGGCTGTATCCCAATGGAAACGTGCAACAAAACGGCCCAAAGTAGTACATGTACCTTTTCAGGCGTGGGCCGTTTTGTAGCGTGTTAGGGACGGGCGGAAATACGCCAAGGTGGGAACGAGACCATTGAATACAATGGGATTTACATTTTTTAGCGTTTTGTAGAGCGTTCGTCGAGCGTAGAACGCGCTACAAAACGTTCAGGTGTGAACGAGGGCTTATACAGAGGGTTGTACGTTTTACATAAATTCTCCCTATCTGCAGAATTTCCTCTCCCTCTCCTGAACATTGAGCACCCAGATTTTGTTTTTGAAAAATGTACACCTAGGTTTTTTTGTGGGGGGGGGCAACTTCCTTTTCTGGCATCAAGAAGGCAGGAAGAACCTTTACTTCTGCTATGGGGAAACTAGGGGGAGCCTGTGAAGCTTGAATATACGGGCTGGTTTCTTGCAATGAGAAATTTGAGAACCAAGCTGCTTCAGGTTAAACATTGATACTACTTCATCCCATAACTTGTCTCTCTTTTTTGTAATTTGTTGGTATAGATAATCATGAAGGGCACCTGTCATGGGAGAATTACAGTATGTGAGCAACCATTGCTTTCCTGCTACTTGCTTAGCTATCATGTTAATGCTCTGGCTTTATGACCTAGGTGATACTGACCAAGATATTGTTCCATTTTCTTGCAATTCAATAGGAATAGGGGAGGATTAATATTTTATTATGTGATGACCCTAGCCTAGACTACAAAAAAAAAAGAAAGAAAAGTGAAAGACAGCATGCTGGAAATCACGTTAACAGATTCCAGTATTAGGATCTGACTCTGTGTCATAAATTGTGCCCTGTACAAGTTTTGAGCAGTTTAAAAAGAATGATACTATAACAGATTGTTTCCATCCTAGAAGCAGAATGAATTATGTATTCTATTGATAGTTTTATTCTCTATCTCTTACATAGCAGAACGGAGGATTTAATAGATGAGCAATCTGTACTTGGTTTCCTGGGTCTGCACAACTGCTGTGGCCATTATGAAGGGGCTCCCACCATACCTGCTGGTCTATTTATTTATTTCATATTAAAACTGCTTTTGTAGTAGCCAAGACATATTAGAAGCCAGGGTTAGTCCAGTTCAACCTATATATAAGATAACACTTGGTGGACTGATATAATGATGCTTCTGCTGATGTGGAAAGATATACGTGTAATTTAGAGAATGAACTGGGAAATTTAAAGAGCTCTGTCATTTACTCCAGCCATTCATTGATGTTAGAGCAATGTAAGCAGAAATGGTAGTTGAGCTGAAGAAAATATCATAGCTGACAGATGTATACTTTACAACTTTTTGTCATTAAGATTTTGAGAACTGATTAAGTGTGCTTGCTGCTGAAACACAGAGATTATGCCTAGAAAGAGTACATCATATAATTTCCTCTGACTTTATAAGGTGATAAAGTGCTCATCCAGTGTGATATATACTACAGTAAATCTCATTACTAGAATCAGTTCTTCCATATGTGAAAAGTAAGTGTAACGAGAGATGATACAGATGGTGCTTCTTAGATCGAATGTGTCGGAGGCTTGATATATGTCTGCTCATTCACTTCTCTCAGATGAAGGTGTCAATGATTCTTTCTGGCCAACAACCCTATTGCATTTTTATAGCATTCTTCAACCTAAACACTTCCTTAGTCTTACTTGGAAAAATACTACACATAATTATAAAAACATGTACCTCATGTCCTATTATTTCTGCTTATTAATAGTGCCACCAAAGGCAACATTGTGATTACTAGTCAAATAATTTATACTATAACTATTTAGAGGAAGGCTGGGCAGTAAACCGAGGATCAGCAGAGTTAGCCTGGGCAGGGTATAGAGAATATTTAAAGTCATGCTGGACAGCAGACAGAGGATCAATGGAGTCAGACGACTGGGCAGCAGACAGGGGATCAGCTGAGTCAGACTGAGCAGCAAACAGGAGATCAACTGAGCCAGGCTGGGCAGAAGATGGAGGATCAGCAGAGTCAAGCTGGGTAGTACACAGGGAGTCAGCAGAGTCAGTCTGGACAGCAGACGGAAGATCAGCAGAGTCAGGCTGGGCCGCAGACGAAAGATCAGTGGTGTCAGGCAGGGCAGTAGACAGAGAATCAGCAAAATCAGGCTGCTCAGCAGGTTGATAGTGTGACCAAAAATACGAGATTATGAGATGTTCCTATATGACCCTGGCTAATATTATGAAAGCAATAATATGCATATTTTCATAATTAAACTACTTGCTGCCACTAACTATTGGCTTGATGTTACGTATGTGTTTCCCATCAATTGCTCCCACACAACTGGGGAAATTCCAGCCTTCCCACAAAAGATGGACTATATATCACCATTTTTCTCTTGTCAGGTTTTTCACAACCACATTATTCATCCCATATGACAGAGCAGTTGTCTCGGACAATGCAACTGACTTTACCATAAATGAGAGGTACGGACTAGCCAAGAATTGACTGGTTGTTATTTGTTTTGCAGTAAAGACAATCAAAAGTAAATAAAAGAGGTTCAGGGATGCCTATGTCCTGCACTGGTGGCTAGTGCACGAACACCGTAGTGAAGCAGGGACACCTATGGAGTACATCCATGTGTAAAGGGGTGGGTCAATAGAAATAGCTCAGTTTGTGAAGTGACTGTAAAGGTGCCCATACACGGCTCGATTCTCCTACGAGAATCGAGCAGTGTGAACTAAGACGTGCGACCGTTTCTACTGTACGGTCGCACGTCTTTTGTCGAGCCAACATGTTCGAAAACCCGCCGAGAATCGTACGATTCTCGGCGGGTTTCTAGCCTGCTCGCCCGATAGCTGCGGAACGGGCCGGTGTGCGCACGCGCAGAACGCATTGCTGTCATCGGAAGCCCGCGCAGAATGCAGAACGCATTGCTCAGAATGCGCGCAGAATGCACGCACGCGCAGAATGCAGAACGCATTGCTGTCATCGGAAGCCCGCCCCTCAGCGGGGCGGGCTTTCGATGAACGCAAGTACGATCTGCCCGTCCAAGGTGGGCAGATCGTACGGGCTTTCAAGAAGCATACGACCATCGCAAGACAAAAGTTTTGCGATGGTCGTAAGGTGTATGGGCACCTTTAGCAGTGTGAATGAGGTCTAATAGCGCAATCTGTCAGACGCTGTATCCAGCGGCTTGAAAGAATACGCAAAATGTCTTGTTAGATGGGGGGGGGGTGCCGAGTTTCGTTTTGCCTAGGGCAGCACAAAACCTAAATACACCACTGCTAACAGGACATCTGCTAGGTGGAATGTGCTGGAATTGCAGCTCCAGAGTTGAAGGGACATTTTAAGAGGGACTGAACCTAAAAAAAACTCCCAAAAAGTTAGCATCTTCATAAAATCAGAATGCAATAATTAGCAAATCTCATAAATCCATAATTTATTCACAATAGAAAACATATCACATGTTTAAACTAAGAAAATGTGCCATTTTAAGAAAAAAAAGGTAATTTTGATATTGCATTCTGTTTCTAGGTAGATTTTACACAGTGTCCCAACGTTTTTGGAATTGAGTTTGTACTTAAATGGAGACCTCCTAAATGTACGTGCTAGTAAAATGTACTGCTGCATGGACTTGGTAGCAACTCTACTGTGATGGGACTGATAGTTTGCAAGATCAATTCTGTTAATCAGCTGCACTTTTCAATAAAAAAACATATCTATTATATATTGTATTATATACATCAACAACGCATGTCTGACTACATCTGCACAGGTGGGAAAAGCTGGGACCATTGTCAGTCTGTCATTGCTTTGCATAGGCTGAGCAGATGCAGCAATTCAAACATACTTGTCATTGCAGCCTCAACAATTCACTGTTTCTCAAAAGTGTGAATGTTATTATTTTAAGCACCAAAAGTAGCTGGCAACTTGTAGCTTAAAAAGGAGGAGGGCCTCGCCAAGGTGGAGATGCAAGCCGCAGTAATTAAATACATTTCCTCATTTATTCCCTCGCCTACATATAGCTCACATTCCACTACACCTATCTTCCCACCACCTCCAATACTATATGCTGAACCCCACACACTTCCTTTTCCACCATCATCCCTCCATGAACCCCAACACTATCCTCCCCCACCTTTCTCGCCATCCCATTATCATTCCACCAGTTGCCTCCCCAGGAATAGGCATCATTCAGTAAACGCCACCTCACCTAGCAAGAAGTTCATTTGTTTATATATTAGTGTTGTTGAATTTAAATAAAGAATTTATATTTTGCTTTTAACCCCAATAAAGGGCCGCGGACAATATTTTCCACTCATACCGTTTGTATAGTTTTTATTTATTCTGTCATATATTTTAATGTATTTATAGGTTGTGGGTGCGGTGGGGTTCTACAATCCCATGCACTCTAGTTTACACATTGCTGATCAGAGGTGGGTAACTTATAATGTACCCCTATAGAGTTCTTTTTTACACCTCTTAATAATGCCTACTTTACCAGAATACTTACAAGTTGTAGCTATGCAGTCTGAGTTAGGCAGAGTCTGAAGGTCCAGACAGAGCTACTCAGAGAATCAGTTTCCTTCTCTTGAGCCACTGCGGTGCCAAGTCTGTGCTAGGTATCAAAGAGAGAAGCCAGGGGTGTCCCTTGAGAAATTGTGCCCCTGCAGCTAGTGACACATCCCCCTCCCAGCCAGTCAGCTGCTGCCAGGACATTCCCAACAACATGTAAAAAAGGGGCCAAGAATGCACTGGCCGCAGCTGATTGTGCTAGGAGGGGAATGCCTCACTGACAATTTTGCACAGGTAAACTCAGTTCGCACCAACCCATGCACATTTCTAGTAGCCAACTATGCAATCTCTGTAGCACTAACTAAATGTTTTGCAGCCTATTCAGTACTGTAAGGTTAGATGACAACACATCTTTGGCCCCTTTCACACGGGACCTTTGTTGCTATCTGGAATACCTGCAGCAGGAACCTGTGTATTCTTGTGGCAGGTATCCCAGGTGTCCCTGTTAAGATGTGGTCACTGTGGCCTAAAGTAAATCACAGCAGGCGACAGGGTGACAGCGGCCACATCTGACAGTGGAAGTTCGCATGTAATGGTACATGATACAATTACATGTTGTTTGGGATAGATGATTGTTGCTGGACTTATCTATCCTGCATCCAGTGACAATCATCCATCCAAAACCACATGTAATCATACCATGTACGTTTGGGGACACTTCTGTATGATCACACCTGGGATTCATGCCACTGTCTTATAACACAATTTAAGCTGCTGAGCATAAGCACACAAATGGTGATACTGTAGTAAAGAATAACATAAAGCTTAGCAATATACTGTACATCTCTTAGTTATTTTTCCAGAACCTTAGGATATCATAAAACAAGCTTGCACCTGAGTATCTCAGATGGCACAGAAAGGGCCAGTTAGAAGATACAGCTGTAAAATGCAGGGCAACTGTACAGTTTTACCTAGCAGGGTAGCCAGATGCAGAAGAATATCAGGCTCAAAATTAGGGCCACCAAGCATGTAGTCTAGCCTTTCTGAACCTTTTCACATGTAGGAACCCTAGAAAAAACTTTCCAGCCTCTGGGATCCCATGCCAATATTTATTATACCTACCTTATATGGGACATTAACATGAACAGTAAGTTGTGTATATAAGAATACAAAAAGGAATGTAGCGTACTCACCGCATATGAAACCCAGGGCTTCTCTATATGGCAAAATTATTTTTGAAATAATAATGAAATGGAACAAATAATAGTAATGGCCAGGACAGAAGTGCAGATGATGCTAAAAAATGTAGTGCTTCCTCACATTGGTAGACAGTGGGAACTTTCCCCCTAACATTGGTGGTTAATGGATAAGGGTTCCTTTGATTGGATGTCTCTGGAGGAAAGACCTACTTACATTGGTAGTCACTGGAGAAGGGTCACATTACACTGGTGGTCAGTGGGAATAACTGGTCTCAGTGATAACTTATCTAAGATACAAAAGTTGTCCATTGCTTGAGGAACCCCTAGCAACCTTTGGAGAAGCCCTAAAGTTCTAAAGAATGCTGGTTGAGAAAGTATGATGCAGTCTGCGTTTATATTAGGGATGCACAGATACTTTTCGAGTACCACTGCAGATACTTGGCATTTTCATGAGATCTACCAGGGTTGCAGCGGTTGCAGCTGGGACCTGGCTCTGGCACTCCACCACTGTCCCGAAATCATTAGTCTGTATTGTTGTAGAAAAACTGTCACATGACAATAAACAAAAATGTATCAGTACTCGTACTTGTAAGTACTCGGCAAGTACCAGGGGAAGCAGAAGGCAAAGTACCTATCACTGGTATTGCCTGTGGACTCCCTGCAACTGATTTTTCCCTCATTACTGACCTATCATGTCTTGCCTTGCACTGTGTCTGTGTGTGGAGGTGGCCATCTTAGTAGAGACAGGGTTTTGCTTCTGCATGTTAAAGCCTCTAGCAAGGAGAACAGTGAACAGCACAGTAGTGACATCACCAAATCTCACTCCAAATCTCCTGGAACTAACAGTCAGAGGCACAGTGCCTGAGATCTCAAACTGCAGATCTACAGCTATGAGGCTGTAGGCATATTAGTGCCTTTACACACTGCCGTACATGGAGGTGCACTTCTATCTTTCAGAAAATCAACACAAAAGCTACATTTTTCAGGGTAATGCTTAGGAATGTTCAACCTTTCTAAATATTTCATATAGCACAGCAAATCTTCACTAAGTTAGGTCCATTTTAACATTTTGTATGTCTGAAAATGAATATAATATAAATATATCCATTCATGCTAACTTGTTTATAAAAGTTTTCTTAACTACACTAAACAAATGCAGCATGCAATTGTTTTTATGTAAAATCTGACATTTTCTATCCCTGATTCTAAATAGCAATGTGGTTACACAAGTATCCCAAGCTACGCACATTGTTCTTTCCCGCAGTGACTTACATGTACATGTGCCTCTCATGTGCACTGACTTCACAGGCTGCTTATTGTGCATTCCACACAAAGAGCTTCAGACTCAGGACCCTGAGATGAAAATGCTTGTTTAACCAAAGCTTAATGTGGCTTAAAATAATCACTCTTACTTCTGAAGTGTGATAGTAGAGAATGAATGAAATTCACTTCTGCTTAGCATTTTTCAGTTACTCTTGAAACTTTGTTCACAACTAGTAAATACTGCCAGGTTTGAACTTTTTACTTATTTCTATTCATTAATTCCCCCAACCAGTGGCATAACTAGAAACTTCAGGGCCCCGGTGCAAGAAACCATGAAGGGCCCCCCCAACCCCCCACTGCCATGGGATGGGCAGCCACTTCAGTTTAAAAATGTAATGCCAGTGTTCTGTCGAGAATGCCAACCCAGTATCTCCGCTTGCGCACAGACAGGATTAACTATGAAACAGGCATTTATTTACAAAGTATTAGTTTGTAATTGTTAATTGTGACCGTTAATAATATGCCATCCATGATAGTAAATGATGGAAGACATATTATTAACGGTCACAATTAAGGATTTACACTAAATACTTTGTCAATGAACGTCTGTTTCCTCGACAATACTGGTCTGTGCGCAAGCGCAGATGCTGAGGTCAGCAGATTCTACTAGGTCAGTGTTCTCGACAGAACACCATTATCTGTGCTTAGTATCGGGGTCCTGACCACAAGTCCCAGCAATACATTATAAGGAAAATCAGCAATGCTGAGTACCACCAGCTTCTCAGCCCCCCATCACCCCCCTTCCCATCCAGCCTTCACCCACCCAGACTTACCTGACTCTCATATAGCTCCTTCTTCCGCGTCTCGGCAGCCAGTGGGCAGGACTAAGTGGAGATGGTCCTCTCCCACGCAGCAGAATGTGCTTGATAGTTCACTTGTAAAGCTTCAATGGTGGATTTAAAAAGGCTACAGTTCTAGTTAGTTAGACATATAACTGTACTTTTAGAAGAAGACCTCCAAGTAATTTATTAAATTGCTGCATTTGTGCCAGGGTTGGTGCTTCCAACAGATTAGTGTAGGCCCGCACTTTACACATATGTTTTCTATGGCTTGTGGCTTGTGGCTTCCACATATGTTTGCCTGACTATATTTCTGTAGCTGAAGAAACATTCACTTTCGTTGCACATTAGCTTGACCAATGATTTCCAATATTCTCTAAGGTGGGCTGTAGTCATAATGAACTTTTAGGCTGGATTCACATAGTCGCAGTGCACAACAACACACAGTAATGCATTACCATGCTTTGTGGTACAGAACAGTGCATGCACTTTTCTGTGAATTTTGGTGTGACATGAATAGTGTGGAACACGTTAATGGGCAAAGATGTGAATTAACCCTTACACTAGTTCATAGACTTATCAGTCATATTTCTTGTTGCCAAGACAATTGTTAAAGGAGAACTATGGGGTCATTGTTTTTCCCCAAAGTTCTCCTTAGGCTAACGGGAGGACACAAACTAGCGTTCTCCCGTTACCCTAAGCTCAGTATACCGCGAGCTACAGCTCGCGATATACTGAGACGCCGGAGCGGATCCCGACCTGGACGTCGGGATCCGCCCAGCTGCGTGAGTGACAGCTGGTTCTGCCTATCTATAGCAGAGCCAGCTGTACCCGCCCCCTCCCCCGTCCGTTCTGCCAGTCAGCGCTGGCAGAGCGGAGAGGGGAATCCAGCCCCTCCCCCTGTCACGGCAGAGAGCCGTGACAGGATCGAGAGGTGAGCGAACCGGTATGTGTTCGCTCACCTCCCGATCTACTGAGCCGACCTGTGACAGTCTCATTGTCACAGGTTGGCTAGAACTATGAGGTGAGTGGAAATCACTCATCTCATAGTTCTCCTTTAATAGTCATTTTTATTGTGTACGCATTTTCCTGTTTTTGCAGCTGTCTGCATTTAATATGCAAGTTCAAAAATAAGAAAACATTTTTGCTCTCTTCTGTTGTGTTCTTCATTGCCATTCAATGTCCCTTACACGTAGCACTCTCAATGATGCAGAGAGAGATGCTTCATGAATATATTGTTCCAAATACCTTGTCACGCCTAATAAGTGCCTTACATCCTTTTTTATCCGGTAGTGTTTTAAATTGCTGCAATAATGTTATCATCAGACTTTTCAGCCTCTGAAGTTATGATGTGTCCTCTGTATTCCACTTATTTCACATTACACCGCATTTTACCCTTGTTGAACTTGATATCTTTTGATTCTTTCCATAGTTCTGCACATAAAATCATCACTCCATTTGGTCTGGACAGCTGTGGTCATGTCATATGCTAACCTATGCAAAGTCACTTGCCTGGAGCTCAAGGTCTGCTTTTTAATGATAGAAGGTACAGCTTTTTTGAAAATGTATGCAGTTTCCATATATTGTGACATGTCAGCTGTCATAAGCTGTCAGGTGAAAAGCAAATTCCTGTTTACTTATTTCATCTGCGTGTGACTGGGACAAAGTAAACAAAAGATACAATTTATTTTGTCAAGATTTTCAACTCCTTTAGTTAATTAGCCTCATTGCACAGTTAATTTCTTCTCACTCCTTACTTGTATTCTGTTGGGCATACATAAAATCACACTTCCTCATTCCAGCTAAATCAGCTCTATCAGGATAATAGTATGAACTTATTGTTTCTTTGTAAGGTCCATGAAAAAAAATAATTCTTGACTTGTCAAGCAGAACTGCTCAATGCTTATGAAGTGACAATAATGGTCTTGAAATAGGTCTGCAGACTACATTCATAAAATAAATTACACTTGCAGCTCTATGGTCTTTCTTCTCCTAAAAGGTTCATTCTGAATAAAATGATTACAATGAAACACAGAAGACCCTGGAATTGCCAGCTGCTAGATCAATAAAGTTATTGGCTACCCAAAGTCATGGTCGTTCTTTTTCAACCCAAATTACATTCAAGAATTACAACTAATATTACAGTGTGCAATCATCAAAAGGTTCATTCTTTTGACGGATGTTATCCGTGCTCTAAAATGATTGGATTCAAACAAAATGTTCCTTATTCATATTAAGAAAGAAAAATAATTATCTCGTCAATTTGTTTTGAAGATGTGCTCAGAATATCAGACCAATCATATTACTGAAATGTTTGAATTATAGAATACTTCTACTGAAATACATTTAAGCACGTTAAAGAAGATAAGATGCAATGAGATGTAATGTGTGTGGACAGCTTAATGTTTATCTCATCCCAAAAGCAACAATGTTATATAAAGTATATTGCAGCTTGCCAGTCCTTAAATGTGGTGGTTGCATTGGTTTTCTTTTTTCAGGCTTTCTTTCTTTCATTGTTACTTGATGATCCTGTTACTATACTGTATCTATGGAGGAAAAGCATTGTCACACTAGGACAGAACTGCAGAACTTCTCCCCCTATCCTCTTCTATATTACATGGGAGGGAATGGGGTGAGGTAGTCCTCAGAGATAGCTGGTAACAACATAACTGATAGCAATTAGTAGAGGCAGGTATTGTTTTGCACTTATCGAACAGATATAACAAAACTCTTTAATTGGTAAATGTAACAAACCAGAAAAGACTATCAGGGTTATTCACAAATGGGTGAAGAGTTTGGAGAAGGCCGGAGAAGTGAACAATTTAGGACAACATAGCTGAACTGGAAAGTGAGCTGAATTGGAGAATGTTTCTAAATCAGCTATGTTGTCCTAGATTGTTTACTTCTCCGGCCTTCTCCAAACTCTTCACCCATTTGTGAATAACCCTTTAAATAAGAGAAGTCCATTGTAAGGGTTCATATACACTTAAAAGTATGTGTAAACCCAAACCATGAACTTCTCTTATTCGCTCCCTTTGAGTCTGTTATACCATTGGAAGCATTTTATTATATGTGCTTGATAAGTGCAAAACAATCCCTGTTTATCTTGTAAGAAATTCAGAGCTATCCTGTGTCCTCTGCATACTTACTGTGTTATCTCAAAGAGTCGGTTAAGCCTTTCTAGTTGTTATCTTAAACTACAGAATGATTGACCTTTATGTTGTAGAGATCTGAGAGTGGGTGTAGATGAGTAGTTTAGCAAAACACACTGGACAGGTCTGACACCACTCAGTTCAATAGATGTCTTGTTTTGTAAGTGCATTTCTGGCAGGTCAACAGGGATCTACCACATTTCTTTATTATTATTATTTTGCCTTGATACACAGTTTAGGAAAGATTAACTGAAATTTCTTCACACTGTTATCTAATCACTATGGGTAACCTTAGACAGCAGGCAAATTAACTTCCTGGGATGGCCTTCAAAAACCCTGTTAACAAGACCAAGTTGTTTTTGCTGCCCCATGTTCTTACAAATATATATATTTTTAGAATTAAAATAACGTTCGAACTAAGGATGCACCGATATATCGGCCACCGAAACATATCGGCCAAAAAAGGCACTTTTGGCATAATGCTGAAAGTGCAATTTTCCTGCCGATACATCGGCGCATCCATTCTTTCTTTCCCTCCCCGTTGGGTGCTGCTCTGTGTCCCAGCGGGAAGGAGAGAAACTGTGATAGCCGGCGAGCGCTGCGGGAGGAGAGCGGCCGGCATCTCCACCCACACCGCTCAGCCTCCTATCACAGTCCGGCAGAGCAATGTGTGAGCGGAGACAGGACGCGCTGTTCAGCCTCCTGTGACAGCATGTCAGAGAGGAGAGCGAGAGCAACACTCAGCGACCAGTGATCGCTGAGTGTTTGTAAATAATTGAGGACATGGTATTTTGACTATATCCTCAATTATGAATGAATGGGAGCGATCTACATCAATCCTGTTCATTCATAATTGTAGTTATAGTAAACACACAATGTCCTCATGTTATGAATGAACAGGAACACTCATAGAGGATTCCTGTTCATTGATAACAGGGGACACAGAAAAAGAGATTGAGGACTCTGTGTTCTCAATCTTTTTTTCTATTTTAAAAGGGAAATATCAGGGGTCTGTTTAAACCCCTAATATTTCCCCGAAGCCCCTAAAAGTAAAGTAAAAAATAAAAATATTTAATAAAAAATGAATTAATAAATAAAAATAAATAAATATAAAAAATTAAAAAGTTTATTTAAAAAAATTAAAATAAAATATTTGAAAAAATTAAAATAAAAAACATTTTTGTTATCGGTTACAGTTTTGGCCTGACAATTTTTTTATTTCAGTTTCGGTTCGGTTTTCAAATTTCCATTTCGGTGCACCTCTAGTTCTAATAGTAGCAACAACCATTTATTTCAACTATGGGATGAAAAACTGAGCAAGAAAACTACGTTTTTGTTGTTTTGTTTTTCGATAAATACATTTCCCTCATTTGTTTTCTAATAACCTCTATGAAACGACTATAAAACTAATATAGTAAGTATAGAAATAAAAGTATGTGCATTTGATCTTAAAAAGCATTTTGTTATTTTCTGTTTCATTATTTGTTTCAAATCAGATAGACTATTTTGGGAATCCCTTATCGTTATTCTGTCAAAGGACTGTCATTTTCTTCCAAAGCAGATGACAGTCAACCAATGTCGGATGTAATATACTCAGCATCCATTAATTCTGACAGGCAGGAAAAATCTTAGACTGGGGTTCTCCATTTCAAAATATCAGAATTTACTATAAAGCCAGCTGAATATTTTAAGCTATGCATAAGGGTACATTGATTGATTAATACGAATTTATTTTACTTTAGTCTGATGCAAATATAAATACTATCATCAGTGTGCCAGATATCTATCTCTATGGTCCTAGTCTTTCTAGGAAATTACACAGAGACTTTTGCAAACAAAATACATTGTGCAGGAAATTGTTCATCAATATTCAGGGCAAAAGATTATTCCCAACACATAAATTCTCCGGTAAAAGTTTGTAGATGTAAAATTCTAATCATGTTATTATAAATAAAATGCACAGTCTGATGCTTTAAATTAAGTTTGTCACACACAAATAAATTATGCCTTGATTCATGAGTATACCACAGTATACCTACATATAGATTTAACGACTAAAACACAAATCATCTAAATATATTAAAGTGATATTAAAGCCAAAAGGTTTTAAAGCTATTTTAAATGTTGAATAAATCACTTAGAATGGATGCTGCTTCTTGATGTTTAAGTTTTAGTTTCCTGCAAAATCAGCTGGTCCCCTGAGCACTGGCCCTGATATTCTGTTTTAGGTTGACTCCTTGCACTTGCAGGGTCCTATGGAGTCACAGTTGTGTTTGCTAGTAAGCTGTGTGTGTCTCCACAAACACACAGATACAGCTAGGAAAGCCTCTTCCCTCATGCCTACTTCCTGCGCCTCCCTCTTTCCTTCTCTGAGCTAGTAGATGGACAGTGACTGGAAACTGTGCTGTCCCTTGTGATCTTGTACTGAACAGGAAGTTCAAGGATGCTGAGCTGAGAGATTTTGCTGTTTGTAAACATGATGACTGGAATTTTGGGGGGCAAACATTTAAAGAGATACTTTCCTGGGCAATGTATATTTTCCTCCGGATTCATTATTTTTAAGAAACGGAGAGAAAACTATGGACAAACCTTTTTGCACATTTTAGCTTAGCTTTTGGATAAGCTCTTATGAGCAGGGCCCTCCTTACAATCTTGTCTTGATTTGTATTATAACTGTAATGTCTTCCTTATATTGTAAAGTGCTGCACAAACTGTGGCGCTATATAAATCCTGAATAATAATATAATAATAATAAAAATCCTTTGACACAAACTCAGCAAATAGCGGGCTACTGCCCACTGTATGCTAACAGCGCAGAACAGCGCTGCAGCAGGAAAGGATCCGAATAATTTTTCAGATTGTAAGCTCTCAAGGGCAGGGCCCTCCTTACCATCTTGACTTGACTTGACTTGTATTGTAACTGTAATGTCTTCCTTATATTGTAAAGCGCTCCCCAAACAGTTCCTGTATAATAATAATATTATTGGATCCACCCTGCTAACTGATTGACAGCTGGCTCTGCCTCTCTAGAGCCAGAGCCAGCTGTGCTTGTCCCCTCCCCTGTCTGTCCCTCCAATGAGCACGGTCACTACTCTCTACCTACAGTGTCACTCTCTGGCTCTAAGTGTCACTCTCTGGCTCTAAGTATTGGGAAGAGTATATTTTACTCTCCCAGTACTTCTCCCTTAATACTACCTTAATGTTTAGAATAATACATTTAAAAGGAGAACTATGGGTTCAAGGCTTTTCCCCATAGTTCTCCTTAGGGTAACGGGAGGACACAAACTAGCGCCGGTAGCTCGCGGTATTGTGAGGCGCCGGAGCGGATCACGACATCCTATCTAGACATCCTATCTAGAGGCAGAGCCAGCTGTACCCGCCCACTCCCCCGTCCGATCCGCCAGTCAGCGCTGGCCGGTCGGAGCAGGGAGGGGGAACCCAGCCACTCCCCTGTCACGGCAGAGAGCCGTGACAGGATCGAGAGGTGAGCGAACCCGGTATATGTTCGCTCACCTCCCGATCTACTGAGCCGACCTGTGAAAGTCTCATTGTCACAGGTCGGCTAGAACTATGAGGTGAGTGAAAAGCACTCACCTCATAGTTCTCCTTTAAAGGAATTGCCCTGTACAGCAAGTACAGGGAAAAATGTGCTGAGAGAGTTGGAGCTGTTCAAAAATATGTTGACTGTAAGTGCTTGGGCAAAAATTTAATGAAATAAATACTTTGCTGGACAATGTATATTTGTTTGGTCTGGATTTATTATTGAAAAAAGTTTGTGAATGTAATATCACTTTAAAGCCTTGGTTCTCCACTGGTGGGTTCGTGACCCAAAAGTGGGTTATGTTCAGCGGGTCGCCTCATGGCTTCCTGGCCCTGTGTGTCAGCTTGAGGTGGGATGGGCTGGAAGTATGGCCATAAGGGAGCTCCATTCATATGTGCATTGTTTACAGCTCCCACATATGCCCTGTAGAGGTGTCTGGACTGGAATGACGTCATATTCTGGCTACTGGCACCTCTACAGGGCATGCAACAGAGTTGTACAAGCAATGCACATAAGGATGGAGTGCCATCACAGCACAGCAGCCCACACTGGGGTCCACTCTTATAACGTAGGGAGACCAGGTGGATCCTAAAAAAATATATTTTAAATTGTTTTTCGAGTGTGTATGTGTGTGAGGATGTGTATGTGGTTGTGTGTGTCTGTCAGTGTTTTGAGGGTCCATTCACACTAGTACAGTGTGTTAATCTCACAGTCCCATGCGTTTAACGCACTGTACCACACAATCGCACCTACTGCGCATTCTGGTGTGGAAGGTGTGTTGCGTTGTCATTAATTTGAATAAAATCCATGAACCCATTGCACTACAAAACCGCCATTCCAAAGAGATAAGGGTGGGTGCTGCGGTAGTCAACAGCTGGCAACTGTGGTGAATAATAGTAGAATATACAGAGACGCCGGCACTCCAATAGTGAATCAAATACGTCTGTTTATTGACATATGAGTAGCATAGTGTGATACACTTAATATATAAGTATCACACAATGCTACTCATACGTCAATAAACAGACATATTTGATTCACTATTGGAGTGCCGGTGTCTCTGTATATTCTACTAGCCATTAATTTGAATGACACCCCAAAAACACCTCCCGCCCACAGTCCGGTCGCCTGCACCCAAACGTCCGGTACTGCAATGCCGTGCATTCAATTGCAGTGCGAATTGGGTCGTGACTTAATGACGGAGGAAAAATATGGGTCCTGAGGTTACACAGATTGCGAACCACTGCATTAAACTGTTTGTGAAGCCAAAACCTTTTTTTCTAGTTTTGGACACAGTGAAAAAGAATTAAAACTTCTATTGGGTTATTACTGCTATCTGGTGCTTTGTTAGAGAGATATATTCTTACTTCCTGTCTTGCTGACTATGGTTTCACCAGACAGGATGTGAAGGAGAATCTGCAATAGGTACAGGAATAGAAATACAAAATGACAGGGTTCTAACCTTCCCCTCTCTACTAAAGAAAATAATTTGTATTTCTGTCTGTGTTACTGTTGGAGCATTCCCCTCCCTTTATGCCTAGTCAAATCTTGTCAGTGGGCTCGGAAGTGAATCTCTCCAATCCCCTGGATTGGAGAAAAGACATGGCATGGGTTCTAAATATGTACTTTGAGAATTAATGTCTTCAATTAACATTTTCCAGACAACTTGTGTATTGAATGAGAATCTCCCATGAATTATATTCATTCTTTGGATTCTGCCTTACGTAGCTGTAAGTTTTATTTTATTTCACATGAGAGAGAAAAACTTATTTCTAAATAGAATAGGGGGATGGGGGGTGGGGGGGATTTATCAAAACTGGAGCAGACAAAATCTGGAGCAGTTACCTATGGCAACCATTCAGCTTCCCTCTTCAGTTTGTTCAGTAAAGCTTTGAAAAGATGCTGATTGGTTACCATGCACAGCTGCTCCAGATTTTGTCTGCTCCAGTTTTGATCAATTCCCCTCAATGTATGTCAAATATTCTTTAGTGCTTCTGGGAAGACAAAGACTGGTGTTTTCAAAACTTTCCTGTTGTTTCACAGAACATTAAATATAGGTCTATCATGCAATGATAACCTTTGAGATCATTTATCTTTATGATGGCCACATGTGCCTGTACACACTGCTCCATTTAAACCTGTAGGGAATGTTTGCACATAGCACATAGTACATAAACCATTTACCGTATTTGCCGGTTTTTGACGGGTTTTGAAACCTTAAAACATCCCCCAAAAATCGGGGGTTGTCTTATACGCCGGGTACATACAGAAGGATATGGTATACTGTATGTAGCTTTGGCTACATACTGTATACCGCGCTGAGCCAATCACGACAGGCTTTGTATTAATGAATACAAAGCCTGTATTCAGTAATACAAAGCCTGCCGTGATTGCCAGTGTAATTACCACTATGACTGGTCCTCTGTTCCTGGGAGATCTATAATCCTCAGTTCCTTACTTTTTTAACCTGACTGCAAATTCTTCAAGCAAAATAACTGATAGCCAGCTATACAGTCTGCAACTGAACCCAACTGGACCCATCAGAACCCAGTTTCTGTTGCACTATATTAAATAAATACAATGCTCTCTAGAAACATGTTAAATCCTCTGTTTGGGGCAGTAGTTAAAGTGGATCTTGCGTTAAAAGTGTAAGGTCTGCTTATTTACTTTGTCCTCCCCATGTCATAATCCTGCAAATGTAGTTATAAAAAATGTAGTAAAAAAAAGTAATTACATTAATTTTATGTTTCTTATCCTTGGCTTCCGCCCGTAATGCATAGAGCTTGATGTCATGTTCCATCCTGGGGAATGCTGGGCAGTCCAAATCTCATGAAAAGTAATTCTTGCATGGTACTGGAATATCATCAACTTGGGCTACTCATCATTACCCAGAATGTCATCTCCTGTGGTACAGAAGCTGGTTACAAAGTAAGTATATTCATTTTTTCCCTACTGATTTTTTTATCCATTTATTGCAGTATTTTGAGATAAAGAAGAGATGTCAAGGTAAATATATGGACTTTGCTTGAAATGCTACGTCTGCTTTAAACGAAATGGCATCCACATGCGCACACAGACACAACCAATATACATTTCTCTTCAAAGAACCTTCCTTTAACCAAGAGGTGACCACACACCTACCATAGTCACACTGTGATGAACCAACAATAGCTTCTTGAACACTGACAAAACGCTACTCATATTTTCTACAAGAGCTTTGAAAAATGTACACATACTGTATATATTATGTTTTCAAAATCCTACTCCTATGTTTATGACCTTATATCACATTTTATGTTATTCCAAAACTATAAGAGTCAAATGTTTTCTAATATCAGAAATATGTAAATATACATGCAATAGTTACGGAAGTCTAAATACAATCTTTAGCACCATTCAAAGTAGAATCTTAAAAGGCTTAGTAAACCAATTAAACAGTGTCCATCATTTTTGTTCTTTGCATGAAGGAAATAATCCCAGACACGATATGTCCCACCAGCAGAATGTCCTAATTAACCTTCTCATAGAGTAAGGAGGGTCATAAGACTCTATCTACCATACTCATTATTTCCAGCTTGACAACATAATACACATGAGTACGTTAATGTATCCTTTGAGTTCATTAATGCTGATTCACTCTTGACTTAATAAAGTAAGTCCTGCCCATTGTGCGGCACACTTCAAGGTCGTGTCAGCTATGCTACTTATTTTAAGCAAGATAATTATCTTTTAGCTGCTCGCAGCCTTACATAAAGGATTAAGGCAAGCATTGGCATTCCCACAATTTACTCTACATATTCCTAAACCCTTATATAAAAATAACTTATATTGAAAAGTTCTCAAGGCTGCAGATATGTAGGGGCTGATTTTTTTTTTTACTTGGTCTTGAAAAAGAATTCTAGACATACACTGTTGGGTTCTCCAAAAAGCCAGAACTAATGTTAGACCAATACGTTTTCAGGGAGAAATAAAGACGCAAGCTACCAATTGCACGAGAACTGAAGCATTTTGCTTGGTGAAGTTTGGTCACAATTTATGTAGCATATGATATCCAGCTGCAATAACAAAGGTTTGTTTTCACCCATGGTAAATGTTTATTTTGAGAATGTTTAACCACACTGACTAATGTTCTTATATAGCTGGGGAAAACTGTTGCTGTTCGTAGGATATAAAACAAGTACTAGAGTAGGTGCTGAATTAAATTATCTCTAGTTTTTCTATGGTGGACTAAAAGTAGTTAAATATTCCTGAACACATGTTGACACATTTCCTAAATGTATTCCAAAACAAGAAACATTATAAAAGTGTCATCAATTATATAGATACCTTACTGCTGGAGCTGGTAAAAGAATAAAACACAGAGATCAAAGTAAAAAGTTGTATGGAAATATTAGTAACCTGTTGCTCTAAGTAACAGATGGATACTAAAATAAAGAAACACTGAAAATCATAGGAAAATTATTAAAAAGAAATGCCGCCACAAAAGCATCATTCCCCTTGTACTGTCATGCCAGGTATTCTGCCCTGGTGACCTAAGCCCCAAGACTGACTCCTTACTATTACATGCAAAGTATAATGTTATCTCAAAGAATGATTACTCTGAGACATCACTGCATTATCTGACTTGTTATTGCATAAAATAATTCCTGAAATTGCATTCACATTTTAACCAAAATTGCTGCTTATTTTTGTTGTACTCCATCTTGTAAGAAAAAGAACTGACACCTTTTCTTCAGAGGATTTCACAAAGAGGGTAAAACCAAGAGATTGTAGAAAATCAGACCTCAGAGCCAAATTTAGGCAAGCCCTCTGTTTAAAAACAGTTTATGTTTTATTTTTTCCCAAAACATTTTATTAAATGTAAACAGATTCACAATTTTACCAAGCAAATACAGTACGATGTCTTTACATTTGTTTTTTTGTTTTTCGTTCTCTATTATTTGCAAAAAGTTACATCGACAGATATAATAACAATATAAATACAGAGTTTGAGATCCTAAAGATATGAAAAGATATGCAGGTGTGTAGATTTGGTATTTTAGAGAGTCGAATTAGATAACTTAAGGTGCAACCGGGCAAATAGGAGAATCTAGGAGTGAATTATTAACAGCATATGATAAATTAACCTCCCAACTTCCCCTATTAACATTGTGCGTCTACTCCTTTCCCAATACAATTGGACATCAGGCCAAACTAAAATGGTCTCCAAGTCTGGAAGTAACCTAACAGAACACATTAAAACAATAAATCAGTTTTTTTTTAAAAAAAAACAGCCTATGTTTTCTAATCATTCTGCCTAAAGAAAACTCCACTTTAGCACAAAAAAATATAAATTGGTACAAAAGTTTTTTGTAATTTAAGATTACATTTTCCCTTTCTACAGTAACTGTAATTTTCTAAAACTGTTAAAACATTAAAATACTGTTTCTTTTCAATATGGCAAACTGCAGGCGTTCTGTATATTGGTATAAAAAAACAGAAGTCTGTGCTGAGATACCACTCAAATTTTAGGCATCTACTGCAAATGGAGTTTAATTTTTGCTGGGATATTCTCAATGGCCTTTCTAAAGGGAAGCAGATGCTGCAGCTTTCTTCAGTGAACACTTGTTTTGCTTAGGTGGTTACAATGGAGTTAGTGTGAGAAAGAACATAACAGCATTTATTTCTGAATAAAGAGATAAGCGTGAAAAATTAATCTGCAAAAACAATTTGCTAAAATCCTTGCAATGTATATAGGTTACCAAGGAACAGAAGGATTTATGCCAATAAAGCTAGGGATACACTTTAAAGCAGAACTACAACTTCTTATCCTTTACAGGCAAGGACGGTGTCATCTTAGCCTCTATTTGGATTGCAGTTGCCATGGTTCTGCACATGTGATCAGCTATGACACCAGCCATTTAAGGGCTTGAAAGTTTGGTTGAGAACTGAAATAAGCAAAACTGGCAACCTTGATAGTTGGCATGCCTATAAAGTAAATGTTTTTGGAGACCATTAAATTGGTGAGTCTAGTGCCACCTTAAGAAGAAATACTCTATTTATTTTAACGTGTGTTTTGCCTGGAAGAGCTTGCAGTATTGCAAGCACATGGTTAAATAATTGTTGCCTGACGCATTTTTCTATCTATTGAAATCAAAGGCATGTCCATTTGAGATGACACTAGCTGTCATGCATTTTTACCATGCACTGAATATCATTTAACTTTACATGACAAATCTATGTGCATCATAACACACATTGATGTACGACAAGGTGCACTAATGGATATTGGCATGATTTCTGTGCATCATGACATGTAGTGATAATGTGCATTGAGATGCATTTTTATGCATCTTCATTTATTTAAAAGGAAAATGCATCAAGAAAAAATGCACCAAAATGTTAAGATGTAACTAGCTCAGTAGAGTTTTTCTAAGGTTGAAAATTATTTTTTAAAAAGAAATGTGTCAGCTCCACTGTCACCTAGCAACGCACAGCCTTTCAATATTTGTGAGTAATTTAGCAA
Source organism: Nanorana parkeri (assembly GCF_000935625.1). Classification (NCBI taxonomy): domain Eukaryota; kingdom Metazoa; phylum Chordata; class Amphibia; order Anura; family Dicroglossidae; genus Nanorana; species Nanorana parkeri. The sequence goes on along the minus strand of NW_017306869.1, from coordinate 614,833 downwards.
AATCACAATAATTTTGACTTTAAACATTAACATTTTTTTCTTAGATTGAATGTTGTAAAAGGGTCAGGTTAGCTGCCCAGTATAAGCCAAACCCTGTCAGCCTACTTTGAGAACAATTTGGCAACTGCACATACTCAGACACTTGGTTAGTTTTTTCAAAAGTTGAATGTTAGCTTTGTTGACAAGCCTGATGGCAAATGAACAGGCACATTGGTCAGTAGTCTTTGTCTCAGATGCAGGTTTAAAAATAAAAATGACTTGCACTTCAAGCAGTTCAGTGGAAATCTTTCTCCGGATTTCGAAAAACATTTGCACAGAGTCCCCACCGAACATAAGTCAAAACTTGTTTCCAGTTATCAGCACAAAACATAACACTTGTACAACTGTTACTTCCAACTTTTTCAATCATGGATTTGCAGTTCCCACCAGCATCCAACAATCCATCATTCAACAATCTAGCATCCATGAAGATTTAGAAAGAGCACCTTTTTAACCATATCTGCTGCCTATCATATTTGAGTAAAGATATCCAGATTGCTGAAAGAATTCTAATATGCCTCTGAATAACAATATCTGTGTTCGGTATAGCTGTGCAGCATGGTTTTTGATAAGCTTGTGATAACCCAAACCAGGTATGTACAATACTTCTCACATTTGTGAAACATGGTTTATACCCTCTCTGTTCATGCTATACCAAGAAGAGAATAACTATAATTTTATTAGTAAATCTCCACTTTATTTTTCTACTAGTGTTCTTCAAATTAGATCAGTGTTTAAAAGGGGAGGAAAGGTAGTCTTTTTAGGTACCAAATACTGATTTTAGGTACCAAATACTGATTTTAGGTACCAATTCAAGAAGGAAAACAAAAGGTATTATTTTACTTTATAAAGATCAATTTAAAGCGGACCTTTACCCCCTTTCACTGTATACTTTCTGTATACTGATATACAATTATCTTACATTCATTAGTTAAACAAACATATTTTGATTTAAATTACAATTATAGTTTTTTCCCTTCCTGGTCCTATTGGGCATTAGTGATGTAATGTGCCCAACCGTTGCATCCTGGGACGGTTACATCAGCAGTGCATTGCTGGGAAATCTCATCTTTAATCTCACGAGATCTCAGGGAAAGGCATTTTCCTCCCCTGAGATGATGTGCATGGTCACATGTCCTTGTCGCATGCGCCAGAGTTCCAGGAAGTAAAGGGAGGTGGATTAAACTGTGGTACATGTAACTAGGACATGTGACCATGCACATCATCTCAGAGGAGAAAACTGCCTTTCCCTGAGATCTTGTGAGATTATAGATGAGATTTCCCAGCAATGTTCTGCTGATGTAATCTTCCCAAGATGCAAAGCATAGGCACGATTACCTTTTTTGCCAAAGCAAACAAGAAATTGTAAGTAAAAGAAAAACAATGAATGTAAGATGATCTCATATCTGCATGCGGCATGCTGAGGTTATTTTTAGTCAAAGGGGGTAAAGGTCCAACAATAACTGTTAAAAGTGTCTCCACTGCTGCTAATATCTGTTCACTAATGACTAGTGATTAAAAGAAAAAGCAATATACTTAATAGACATGACCCTATGGGTAAGTGATATCATGAGTTCTGATGACTACGTGACAACATTGCATATATCTTCTTTTCTGTAATTCTCTAATTTTCATCAAAACATAGCAACGTAACTAAAATCTCAAACTGATTCAGATAATGTAAGAGTAAATAATTGTTAAGCTGTTTCCAGTAAATTACCAGGGAACTTTTCCACTTCCCCGGTTCAAGCGCTGGTAAAAGTTTGCTTTTGTTTCAATAACATTTGTCCACTTGATTGATGAGAATATTGATTGAAAAGTTTTGGTCACTGAAGTCTGACAGGTGTTGCATATTCATCATTGCAATCCAGTTAGACTCACTCACTGACTGTGCATCTGCTCTTGTTCAGTGCCATCATCATCATATTTTGTCCTCACTCTGCCAGTTTCTTGTCGAACTTGGTCAAAAGCCCAGCACTAAAACTGCATAAACTTCCTTTCCTTCAGTTTTAGTTGAGCCATGGTTTCCTCTGCTATGTTATGGCTAATCATTTTGTCATTATGTACAACATCAGCTGCAAATTCTAGCAAATCATGTCAACCATGTGTACTGTTTTGGCATTAATGCTCACGCAATGCCTTTTAAAGCAAAGACAGTAAGTTCCTCTGCTGTATATATATATATATATGTGTGTGTATATATTGTTTTGGTAATATTTATCCACAAAGGGGTTGATTTACTAAAGCAGTGGAATCTGTTCTCTTAACAAAGTGAATGCTTGATTAAATCAGTAAATACAGTGAAGCTGTGCTCACATTGAATACCCAGTTTAAAGAGACAGGGCTTTTGCTTGCACATGTTTGCTTGACTGAAGCCAACACAGCTTCACCTCGTTTACAAATCTAAGTGAAAATTAACGTTGCAGAGTAAGCATACGGTAAATATTAATAGAGGGAAGCCACATTCGTACAAATGAGACTTATTTATAATTACAGCTGCTACCGTCTGCAGCTGTTTTCAGGCCCTTTGCACATGCTTTGACTACCTGTGGAAGATTGCGCTTAGATGCAAACAGTCTGTGTCCAGGTGCAGGTAATTGCTGAATGTGTGAAACGAATCACCGCTGTAGCATCATCTGGGAGGATGCATTCCCTGGTGCAAAAAACTAGAGCATTACAGAGGAAAGTTCCATTCATGGTGCCGGCCCAGAGACTGTATTCTAGCCATCAAGAAAGAAATACCAGATTGCAGGGAGAAGCATTTAGCCAGCCTATGAACATTCTTCTTGGGTACCTTCCAACTTCCATCATAGTGGTAAACCCACACACTCCAGCTTATGGGCACTTTTTTGCCCCCCACGCTCACTGTACCTACCTGGGATTGCACAAGCCCCATCACACCCTGCTGCCCACTGACTTCCAGCTTCTGTTTTACCAGAGGGAAACCATGCAGCAAGGTGGAGAGCAGGGAGAAAAAGGCTTTACTTTTCAGCCAGAAGTTGTGCCAGGACAGCAAAGGGTCATCCATTCACTACCGGCGAGAGTGGTGCACCCCCAACTATTTCCAATTTCCAACTCTGGCTAAACCTAGGCTAAAGTCTGCCACTGAGCCCTGGAAATAGCACCTGGGTGGCATTGGATTGGAACTGGGAATCTTTTACAGGATTATCAATGCTGTTTTCCAATTTATTACAGATTTTGTTCTGTTATTGAGCATTTCGCTTGCTAATGATCCCACTATTTGATGTGATATTAATATATTATTACATTACCAGCAGTTTACCCCTGTAGCCCTAAAGGTTTCTGTTAAGTTCACTGCCCATATAGAAGTTGAGAAATCCTTTGTCTTAGCACAAATCATGAATGTTGAATTTACATTTATGGACCTGTGAGGGTGAATGAAACTCTTGGCAGTCACACTGTGCGGCAAATTAATTTTGACTGGGAGGGGTGCCCTTTCACACTTTGCCTTAGGCAAAAAAGCTAGCATCGTCCCCTGACCAGTCATGTAACTGCCTTTCTGTAGTCTACTGTTAACAGTGGTGATGTAATGACATTACCGTTTTCTGCTGTGGGAGGTCCGTCCCTCGCACTTTGCCTGCATAAACAGATTTACAGGACAAAAGTCTCCTGTTTGGCCTACCCATTCACACCTGCAAGACTTGATTGACTGTCAGGGTACCAGGGGGCTTACCTCGCCTCGGGGTGGCCATGTGCGGCGGGGGCACGGGTTCCCCTTCCTGGCAGAACCCCTGGCACCAGGACTGCGGGTACGCATGCGCGCAGAGCGCGACGAGTGCACGTGCGGGGTGGACAGGCTGCGAGCACAGGTACGGGGACGCGCACGTGGTGCACCTGCGACTGTTACTGGTGTCAGGTGTGATCCTTGCTGGGGGAGGTTCCCAGCACACACCCTCTGCCTCTCTCTTGCCATTGGCTCCTGATGGAGAGGCTACCTGGTTGCCTCGGTAGCCGGGGAGTGGTTTCAGTCCTCTACTGGGTATAAAACCTTTGTCAGGGGGGGCGTGGCTTAACACGGACACGAGATGGACGCACATTGAAAGAGCTCCAGAGCTGACGGGAGAAATTTGCACGGATAATTAGCAGAGATGGGGAAAATTGGTCGCCATCTTCCTTTTGAGCATGTCTTGGATAGAAGATAGATACGTTATACCGGTTGTGATAAGGCTCCAGACTACCGATCCCTTGCGGGCTCTATCAGAACCTAACAACAATCCTCATCCCCCTCCCCTTCACTTTCTCTCCCCCCCCCCTTTTTTTTCTCCCTTGAAAACAATTTCAAAATAAGATCTAGGTGGTACAGGGTCCCCCTAACCTTGCACAAAATCTTCCCCACATGCAGCCCGCTCTGCTGGAGATGCGGAGAGGAGGAGGGATCCTTCCTACATATATGGTGGTCTTGTCCGAAAATACAGTCCTTTTGGAGGGAAGTTACGGAGTCAATCTCCAGTATTTAGGACCACCTAGATCACATGCCGGGTGCCTGCCTCCTCCACCACACCCCAGACTCGCCTCGACGGTATAAGAAATCGCTGAGGTTCCATATGCTGAACGCGGCCAAACAACTCATACCACTACACTGGAAATCCCCCTCTCCCCCTTCAACCAGAGAATGGTTTGCGAGAATTGATCAAATATGTGACATGGAGGAACTGATTCACATTGCACATGATAGGACATCCGCTCATACGTTCACATGGTCCTGTTGGATTCACTTTAAAACTACCCCGCCCTACAAAGAAATGCTGTCGGCTGACACCAGTTCTGAATGAAACCCCTCGGCTCGGTCAGACCTACCATCATAGAGCCAGTAACAGACCCCTTTTCCCTCCACCCTCCAGGTGCTTGCTCATCACCCATTTTTCTATATTTAGTATTTATTTTCTTGTTTTTTTTTGTTTTTTTGTTTTTGTTTTTATTTTATTTTATTTTTATTTTATTTTTTATTTTTATTTTTATTTCTTTATTCTCTTCTTGCCTTGATTGCTGGACTTCTGGTTCCCCCGCCTCTCTATCAAACATGTATCTAAAATGGCATTTATTGGATTGTATTTACGATGTGAAATGTAAGATCAATGGAGCTGCAACGCCATACTTTTTTATTTTTCTTCCCACTGTATAACGTACATTTTGTGATTTACTTCACCTTTCTGTACATGTTACCGCTGTATCTCTTGTGATTTCAATAAACATTTTGATGGAAAAAAAAAAAAACCTTTGTCAGAGCCCTGGCTCATTGCTAAGTTATTCTATCCTTATGGTGTGATCTCCCAGCTCCCTGTGCCTTGAACCTGTCCTAATTCCTGAACCTCTGCTTGGACTCCTGATTACCTATCCTTTGGCTTACCCTTCCGTTACTGAAACTAGCTGCCTGCCTCGACCCGGATTGGACCTGACTTTTCTTCTTGGATTTTCCCTGTGTACCTCGACCTCGGACTTTGCCTTGCCGCCCCTGCCAAGGGGTTCCACTCACGGCCTAGCCGTACCCCCCTGACATTGACTGATGTAAACACCCGCTTATAATCCCACCCAACTCTGTTGCTAATGTCCCAAAGCATCATGGGAGTTGTAGGTCAATAAGGTGGCCGAATAGGAAAAGAATGTGATGTCTGCTAACACAGTGCTCCCTCCCCTAAGCAGCTGGATATACCTATACAGTGATACTACTAATAGTGACGTCACAGCACTATAAAACGTATTTTTTGCAGAAAGTAAAGGACCTTGGACTTCAGATTCAACTAAACACCATTTAAAAAAGCACAGATTCAGATTGTCTCTGGGCTTCTATCTGCATTCTGTATATCTGCATTTTCTGCTCCCGGAGCCAAGAGTTCAGGAATGTTTCTCTACCAATTCAAGTATGACGGGATCTCTGCAATAGGTGAATTCTTTTTCCAACTTGTCAGCTAAAATTAGCTTGAAGAGTGTTGTAGAACTGTATCACAACCTGTTCAATTAGAACTATCATGCTAGTAATTTGAACAAGAATTGCACATTTAGATTAGTCTTATTACAACTGAAAGGTATTTTGCCTGTTATGTAATATCACATACCTCCCAGCTGTCCCTCATTTTGAACTAAATCCCCCGTCTCTCTTATCTCCTCAGTTGTTCCTTTTTTGATCTAATGTACATATATCTATGATAATGTACTATTTAACTAACAAAAGTGTTATTCTGCACTAAAACATTTATCCCATCGCCTAACTATCTTGTTAGTTATTTTGAAAAGGCAGTATAAAGGAAAAGTAATGGTGAAAAAAACAATTATTTTTGGCATATTAATTCAAATGGTCCACATAACTGGGGGCATGGCAGGGGTGTGTGCATTGTCTATATATAACTGGGGGGGGGGGTGTCAGGGGTGTGTCCATTGGCTATATATAACTAGAGGCATGTCAATTGCCCTCATCTAACTGGGGCTATGTCAGGGTGGTGTCCATTGCCTATATATAACTAGGAAAGTGGCAGCGGTGTGTCTATTGCCTATAAATGACTGGGGTTGTGTCAGGGTGGCGTCCATTGTCTATATTTAACTGGGGGCATGTCAGGAGGTGTCAATTGCCTATATAAAACTGGGGGCACGGTGGGGGTGTTCATTACCTAAATTAATTGTACTGGAAGGTGTCCCTCTTTCTCATCTTGAAAAGTTGGGAGGTATAGTATTCTGTTGCTCCATCTATATTATAGCAGCATTTAATTTGATGCAACATCTGTACTGTAACAAGATTTCTATCCCCAGAACAGTTGTTTTTTTTATTTCATGGAAATGGAGAAAACATTGTGCTACACGGCTCATTATCTTTGCACAAGAATATACAGTGATGGTACAGAGCATAGTCATTGGAATGAAAGTGCAGAGCCAGTTTCAGTTACCTATCATATGGTTGTTAATAAACAATTGTCCTTGTATCTAGTATTTTAAATCAGCTTTAAATGGAATGGAATGTACAACTATACAGCATAATAAGGTTGGATGGTATTCCTTAAAGGAGAACTATGGGGTGAGTGATTTTCACTCATCCTCATAGTTAGAGCCGACCTGTGACAAAGAAGCTGTCACAGGTCAAATCTATAGATCGGGAAGTGAGCAGAAACATGCACCAATCTGCTCACTTTCCGATCGTCTCCCTGCAGTGAGCGATGACTGTCAGTCACCGCTCCCCGCAGAGATTCCCCCCTCCCCTCTCCGATCCTTCAGCGCTGAGTGGAGGAATGAACGGGGGAGGGGGCGGGCACAGCTGACTTTGCCTCTAGATAGGCAGAGCCAGCTGTCACTCAGATGGGTGAATCTCGACAGTATTGTCGGGATCTGTCCCGGCTGCGGTGCTCTTAGTATATCACGACCAATAGCCCGCACTATACTGAGCTTTGGGTCATGGGAGGAGGTTAGTATATGTCCTCCCATGACCCTAAAGAGAACTATGGGGAAAAATACTTACTTCATAGTTCTCTTTTAATATAAAGTAAATGTCTGGGAGAGAAAAAAGGCATTTAGAACATCACTGCAATGCATACACATTCCCCATATTTAAAAAACCTGCATATACAGAAAAAAACTTCCTGTTGATCTACTAGAAATCTGGTGGGCTCCTGTTGCATCTGAAAACACAGTGCCTCTGCTTCACTGAAATCGCAAGCAGTGTTGTCAACCCTGCCCAGTTCTCCTGTGCTGTACTACAGCACACCTTACCTTTTTTCTCATCTATATAACAGAAAGGGGAAATGCTCTGTAGTTCAGTCAGAGACAGTTGGGCAGGGCTGAGACCACTACTTGGAACGTCAGAGCAGCAAAGGCAGAATTGTCAGCTCAAACAAGAAGTTTACTCTTATTAAAGAGACAAAACATGGAGAAATGTGTATGTTTTGCTGAGTTGTACTCAGTATTTGTATGCACTAGAGTCCAGGGGTAACCAAACTCCGGCCCTCCAGCTGTGGTGAAACTACAAATCCCATGATGCATCTCTGTCCGGGAGTCAAGTCTGTGGCTGTGAGTATCTTGCAATGCCTCATGGGATTTGTAGTTCCACCACAGCTGGAGGGCTGGAGTTTGGCTACCCCTGGACTAGACAAACAAAGAAAATAAATTTTTTTAACCCCTAGTAGACTGCATTAATGGTGTGCATCTGTAGTATTGTGTAGATGTTGATTAGTGGAGTGATTCCAGGTTAATAACTAGTAGGAATGCATTGGAAAAGCAGTGAAGTGAACACTCTTCTTCCTTGACAATGGTAATTAGTCTGTAAGTCAGTGGGAAAGTATTCTACTATACATGATTTCCTACGGAGAGAATCTTGCCAGCAAAGCAGATGGACCAAAGGCAAAGATTATCCCTGAGGGTGTCATAACAGCTTCAAGACCGATCCATCCGTGAGGATGAAAGAGAGGGCACCCTGAGACTTCTCCTGCTTAACTAGTCACATGCAGTGGGTTTTTTTTCTTCTTAGGAAAACTTTCAGAAACAAAACTTTTTTTTTTCATCCACGGTTTAACAAAACAGTTTTATGCTGGAATTAGGGCTATTTTTTTTTAAATAATGTAATGACCACTACCAACATATATTTTATTAAAGCATACATATAATCAATCACTATAAACTCATACAAGCTTAAAGCTGAAGGTTTATCTGTGTATATTTTGCCTCCCTTGTTCACCCAACCCCATCCCCAAAAAACATGCTAGTAAATGGAACATTTTCCTTTTCAGACCAAAGCTTATTTTAGTTCCGGTGACATCTTTATTGATCTCTTTTCTTTCCTATGCAGTGAAGGCAGATCATGGCTGCTGGGAGGAGACTGCAAGGTGCTGTACATAGCTTCCTGAAAACATTGTAGCACCCTCCTCTGAAGAGCACTTAGCAAGCCCTGATGCAAGCTCTGGGCTGGCTCGCCAGAGGAATATCAAAATGCCTTGATGAGTGGATGTTGGTATGAAGGAGCTGACATTCTTAGACAGGCAGCATTTACATGCAGACCACCCCAGTTAGCACCCACATGTGAAGAACTGAAATCCAGTGAATGAAAGGGGCAGGCCAGGGAGAGTAAGGCTGAAGAGAAATGTGCTAGATGATTCTGGACATCCTCCAGCAAGGAAATAAGGCAAGCTCTATCTGACTTGCTGCAGCTTCTAATGAACTCTGTGGAAAGCTTGCAGAGTGAAGTGAAATCAGAGTAAGCAATTTCAGTACAGGAAGTGTTCCAGTGTTGATATAAGATGCATTTTCTTATCTGTGCAAGTAATATGGGAATCTGCTAACATAAACATATTCCATGAATAAAATTAGAGGGTGCCTATCCAAAAATAACTATGTGCCAATTCACAGATTTTTTACTGAAGTTTCTCTGTAAGTAAGTTTTGATATGATTTATGATTTACATATTTGCTGTTTCTTTTTTTATGCCTGAAATTCAAATACACTACAGGTTTTTCAATTCTGTTCAGAGAAAGTATGTCAGACATGGCAATTAGATTTATGATTTGCTTTCAAACAGCTTGGCTCACAGACTTGCACTGAAATGTATATATTTGTTTATATATTTATTTATTTATTATTTATTTGTTTGTTTATTTATTATAGGTTATTATATAGGGCAGACAATCTCCTCAGCTTATACACAGTACACATTCACATCAGTCCCTGCCCTCAAGGAGCTTACAATCTAAGGTCCCTATCTCACATGCATATATACAAGGCTGATTTAGACAGGAGACAGTTAACTGACCAGCATGTCTTTGGAGTGTGGGAGGAAACTGGAGTACCTGGAGGAAACCAACACACACAGGGAGAACATGCAAACTCCTTGCAGATAGTGACCTGTCCTGAGGAGGTCAGTATGACTGACATAGAGGACTTATAAATGTATAGTAAGGACACGTAACTAACCATTGTATTGTTGTTAAAAGCAATGCATAGGGGTCTATTCACTAAGCTGCCGTAGGCAGCCGAGTGAATGACCGACCTGAAGTGAAGTGAGCCAAACACTGTTCGGCTATTCACCTCAGGCTGGTACGGCTGATTTCAGCCATATATCGGCTGAAATCAGCCATACATCGGCTTGCTTCGCATGGCTTCGGGTTGATCCGTTCGGCCAGCTTCGGCTTTTAGCGCGGCTCAGCCGAGCCGCTCGGCCACGTTCGGGAGCTGTACGGGCTATAGTGAATAGCCCCTAAAGCACCCCTTCGGTTCTAATGAACCGAAGGGGTCCTGGGGCCGAAGCTAGCCGAAGGATCGGCCGAAGCTACGGCTAGATCCTTCGGCAGCTTCGTGAATAGACCCCATAGTCTTTTTCTATTATCTTTTACATATAATCATAAAAGAGGTTATCATTTGATATAATTAATTTTATTGATGTTATTTAATGTCTCTATGTTTTGTTTGTAATTACATGTGTATATGGTGGCAGCCATATTTAATCATGACAAAATCAGGCTCTGTTTACTGCTACGCAACTGCTGTACTGTACTGCTCCTTCTCACAATCCAAAACTTTTTTTGGCTAACAGTTGTTGAGAAAAGATATCGTACACACTGGGAGTGCATCGTTTTTCATAAGGTTAGCTATACACAGCTTGAATATCAGCTGAATTGGCCAAAATGTTAGCCCTGTTGGCCTGATCCAATAAAATGTGTAATGAATTTTGAGGCATTTCAATAAAGTAAAAAAAAGAAAAAAGTTAATAGTGCAATGTGTTGTAACAAAGCATTGCACTGCCCCTACTAACGCACACCAGCGGGCGCGCATTATACAAGAGCATAACTCACACCCACTGGTGTGAGCAGGTCCTTAATGCAAATAAAAAGTATCGCATACAGCACCAAACTGTTTTGTTACAAGTACACTAATATTGCAACAATCACCCAACATACAGTATATTAAGGCTCATTCAGATTATCAACACACCAAAAAATGTCTCTGCACTAGCTGACAAAGCCCCCCACAAGGAATGGTAGTGCCATATTGTCACTTGGTCCACTGCAACACAGATGTGTCAGAAATGTCTTATTTTAATGCTTTGGGGTGCCATTCAAATTGAAAGGTAATGATGGGCTACTATGCATAGTAGTAACGATGTGAAGCCAGCCTTAATCAAATAAAAAAGAAAGAGCAAGCATTTACATTTGCAAAATAAACATGCAAAATAAAGACAAACACTGCTATGACAACTCAAAATATATACACACTAAAATATACTTACTATTTCAGTATAGCTAACGGTGCCTGTTGTTCATATAACCAAGAAGCTCTGTCCTGCAAATGCAGCTGATAGTGGGATACACATAGATTTAAAGCACTAAAACATATCTGCTCCACTCACAACAGTGCCATGTGCTATTTGTCCATATAACATTATCATGTACTCCCAGCCCCGCTATGTACAGATGTCTAAATCCCATCTACATGCAAATTCTAATGATTAGCGCAAAGCAGTATACACATGCACAAAGTGTACAAAAGATTGCTGCCCCAATATTAGGGACCCTGCTAGGACCAATATGCGGGCTTACGATCTGCTGTTGAATGTATTCGAAAAGCTTTGTGAAAGTGTTTTAAACTACAATCGTTGAAATTTGAACTGAAACAGGGTAGCATAGACTAGCAGTTTCAGTTACTATTGCTTTGCATTGGAATGCATTTTTCAATTTGCAGCCTGCCCTAACCAGTCAAGTTCCTTTCCTTTTTATGTTGCATTGCTGTCAATAGAAATGAATTGTAGCTGCATGGCAAAAATAGCATATTACATTGAACTTACATTACAGTGCATTTGACTTTCTGCCACAATGATCTTGTGAGAATGAAATACATTACACACACGTCAGGTTCACCACAAAGCTTTGTGATGTAAATGTGAGGTGGCGTTAGACTTTGTCAGTGGCGATTAAGTCTTTGGCAGCACGACATATGGAGGATCCTCAAAGCAGGTTTAGCTACATGAAGATTGTAAAAATAAGCATTAGACTCAGAAACAAGCAAATATACCTTTGATTACATTCGAGATGCATTTGTGGTGAGCCATGTGGAGGTGGGAGCACCGGTGTGAATAGAAAGTGGAGGTGGGAGCCATGTGGAGGTGGGAGCACCGTGTGTGGATAGAAAGCTTTGGAATCTCCAGTGGGTTGAAGAACAATGATCACTTCATTAGTGCATGACACAAAATGTAGCCACTGAATTTCAGGAGATAGGGGGTTCACCCTTCCTTGGAGCTAACATTGGGGAAGGAACAGATTAAAATCATATGGGTGAATGCCAGGGGCATGTCCTCCGTAAGGCAAACAAGGAATTTACCTTGGGAGGCACTTTCCAGGGGAGGCAGCAAAAAACGCCGCCCTCAAATCAGTGCTGCGAGGCGGGCTGCACAGAATAAGGCAGTCTCTGCATCCTAATCAGCCTAATTTATCTGAGAGAGCTGCTGGGTGGAGGAGGAGGAAGATGCGTGACCAGAGGTGGAGTGGAGGAGGGGCTGAGGCAGGACTGGAGGCGTGGCAGTGCTGGGGCCAAGTGAGATGTGGCCCAGCCAGTGGAGGTCCTGCGGGAAGAAGCTGTGGGTTGCCCATACCCCACCATCAGTTGCCGGGATGCCCCCGAGGCAGGCTGGGGGACTTCAGGTAAGATGAGCAGCACATGTGTGCAGGGAAAGGGAACCTGCACAGCTCACCATAGATCCTGCACAGCTCATCTGAGAGTCCCAGGTGGGCTGTGCAGGGTCTGTGGTGTGCTCTGCGGTGTCTCAGGTGGGCTGTGCAGGTTCTATGGTGGGCTCTGGACTGGCTTTTAGGGGCTCTGTGGGCTATGCAGGGTCTATGGTGGGCTGTGTGGGATCTGTGGTGGGGTTTGCAGGGTCGCAGGTTGGCTATACAGGGTCTCAGGTGGGCTCAGCAGGATCTATATGGGCTGTGCAGGATCTATGGTATGCTGTGCGGGGTCTGTGTTGGGGTCTGCAGTATCCTTGGTGGGCTCTGTAGGGTCTGAGGTGGGCTCTGCAGGTCTGATGTGGGCTCTGCTTGGTCTCGGGTGGGTTTTGTGGGTCTATGGTGGGCCCTGAAAAGCCCACAAGAGATCCTTTACAGCCCACCTGAGACCCTAGCTTCCCTGCTACGCTACTAATGCAACCTGTCAATAGCTCGGTACAGCATGCGTACTGTATCCAGCGACTGACTGGTTACGCAAAATGTCTTAGGGCCCATTCACACCACATCCAGATTACCTCTGTGCGTGTAATGATGCGCTGCCTGGCTTCCTGATACAAGAAGTACTCGTGCTAGGTATCGGAGCATTTGGGCATCCCTAGTGTGAACCCAACTTCAAACAGTAAGGGGTGGGGCAAATTTAGGTAGGAAGGATGCCCGAATGTAGTCTTGCCTAGGGCAGCACAAAACCTAAATACACCACTGGAGAATGCATCTTCTATAGAGGTACAATTAAACAGAAATTCATAATCAAAATCAAATGACCGGAGAAGTTAATAAGTAAATTGGTAGTAATAATACAGCATAAATCTCCCATAAAAAGTGTGTGTATAGATGTATTCACTCATATAATTTTTTTTTTGTTCTCTCCCCAGTGTTTTCCTTGAAGGAGGGGAAATCCCATTCCCCTGAAATATGTTGGGTATGTTTTATGTCATACACTACTAAAGTGATCAATGTTCTTCAACCAGCTAGAATTTTCAAGACTTTCTATTCAGGCAGAGGGCTAATGTTAGGGGGTTATACTAGTTTTCCACATAGTAGGAAAGTGTCCAAGCACCTAGGGTGCTTGAAAAGGTGTTTGAAGGTATGTGCAGTGCCTTCATTTATTAGCTGTGCCTAGTTTGGAGATTTTGCAGAAGTGACAGGTGAACTACAAAAAAAGAAACTGTGCAAAGCAAAAAATCTGTTTGTGAAATATAGTCAAAGTTTTTGAAGACATACCAGAATTTTGGAAAATGCTGTTATTCAAGAGTCCGAGGCTAGTGAATATTTTTGTGCAAAGGTCTGTTAGATAATCAAGTGCAACAGTATTTTGCCATCAAAGGTGTTTTATATGTAGCAAAAGGAAAGGAGAAAGGAGGAAAATAGTAGCAAAGCAACCCTGAAATGTCTCAACAGACACATCAGAGGACTCCAGATCAACTGAAAAGAAGCATGTAGCATTCTATAAAGATTTTCTAAAATGCTTCCACTCAGAAAAATACATTTATGGTGCCCTGTGCTCAATATAGCCCTTATTTTAGTCCAGCAGTAAATGCAATGAGAATGCCTGCCAGAACTTAGTTAGCAAACTATACTGTTATGTTTACAGTGGACTGTAATGTTCTGTTAAAAGCAAATTGCAAAGATGTAATTAAACACAAAACACAAGTACAAAGAATTCCAAGAAGCAGAATGATAACAAGAGGGAAAAATCTAGTAATTTCTAAAATCCAAAGAAAAGAAGGTGCAGTGATGATGGAGATGATGATATTTTCCCACACTGATAAATATGGCATGGTATTTTACTGGTTTATCAACATCTGTTCACAACATCAAGTTTACAAATGCAAGCGATTGCTAAAAGTGATATTAAACCTTCAGGTTTTTTTTTTTTTTTTTAATGAATTCTTGTTTAAAAATGTTTCATTTCTTATTCTCTAGTTGTTCCCTGAATCGCTGTCTCCCCCCGCCCCCGCAGAGCCTATGGCTCCTCTGCCCTCAGTATTCTCCCCTGCAACCAGGAAGTTCAGGGAATGAAGGATAGCTTCACGGACTGGTGGGGGTGACCGCGGTGTTCATAGGTAACTGTGGGGGGACGAGGGACACAAAAGTTACTGGGCATTTTTTACCTTAATGCAGAGAATGCTTTAAGGTAGGGATGTCCCGATACTGAAGCTAGCATCCAGTGGCGGAACTACCGCCGGTGCAGTCGGTGCCGGGGCACCGGGGCCTGAAGCTGTGGGGGGCCCTGTGGGGTCTGGTCCTGGGCACCCCCACAGCCTCAGTGGGGTCCGGTCCTGCAATATGGGACAGTGCACGGTCCCAGTGTTCGAACATCTTTGATAGAACACCGCCATCAGGGGGGTATGGCCGGTACCCATGTGAGGGGTCTGGGTTGTCTCTTACATGTGTATCAACTGTACCGGGGCGGCATGGCAGAGGTGACCGGGGAGGGGGTGGAGGAGGCCGGGCCCCAGCAGCACCAGGTAAGAAGAGTTGGGAGGAGGTACAGGGAAAGGGATCCCGACGACCAGACCAGCCCACTTGGTACCCTGCAGAGCCCACTATAGAGTCTCAGGTGGGCTATGCAGGATCTATGGTGTGCTCTGCAGGGTCTCAGGTAACTCCAGCACGCTACTGCAACATCAGAGACCGCTGCAGGGGTCTTGGGCCAGTGTGATCCGCTCCCGCGCCCCCCCCCCCATCTTGGGAGGGGGCCCAAGATAAAATCTTGCACCAGGGCCCTTTGGTTATTAGGTCCGCCACTGCTAGCATCGGTATTGGGACCGATACAGGGCATTCTACTTGTACTTGTACTTGTCAAAATGCCCCGATACAAAGCGCCGCTGGTTTTTTTACTTACCGCGCCGAGCGTTGCGTCACTGCTGCTCCAGTGGGCGGCGCTCCAGGCAGTCGCCGGCCACCTAAATTAGGACCCTACCTGGAGTGCCGCCCACCGGAGCACGCTCCTCTCCAGCTCAGCGCCGACGACGTCCTGAGGCACCGCGATCGAGGCAACAGTGAGTAAGACGTCTTACTGACTGTTTCTTCTTGTTCACACAAAAAACTATCTACTGCTGCAATGCATTCTATATGCACTGTATATGTGCTACATATAGAATGCACTGCAGTAGTAGTACAATTCTGCACTGCTAATATGAAGGGGTTAAATGATCCATAGTACATAATATGTACATAACATGTAGTTGTACTATGGATCATTTAACCCTTTCATGTTAGCAGGTCAGAATTGTAAATCTACTGCAGTGCATTCTATATGTAGCACATATACAGTACATATAGATTTACAATTCTGCACTGCTAATCTGAATGGGTTAAATGATCCGTAGTACAACTACATGTTATGTACATATTATGTACTATGGATCATTTAACCCATTCATATTAGCAGAGGATAATTGTAAATCTACATGTACAGTATATGTGCTACATATAGAATGCACTGCAGCAATAGATTTACAATGATCCCCTGCTAACATGAATGGGTTAAATGATCCGTAGTACAACTACATGTTATGCACTATTATGTACTATGGATCATGATTTTACTTATTCATGTTAGCAGGGGATAATTGTAACTCTATTACTGCAGTGTACTGGACGTGTGTGCTGTATATGTACTATGGATCATGATTTAACCTATTCATGTTAGCGGGGCAGAATTGCGAGTGCCTCCCACAAGCTGAGCACCGAGACGCGATGCAGCGATCCTGCCCAGCGCCAACTACGAGACACACCTCGTGAGGCAACAGGGATTGTAGTGAAACTGTGAGTGAGGGAAGCTGGAACAGGGCTGGCTGTAAATCTATTGCTATAGTGTACTGGACTTGTTTAATGTATATGTAGTACATATATACAGCACACACCTCCACTACATTACAGCAATAGATTTATAATTCTCCGCTGCTAACATAAATAGGTTAAATCATGATCCATAATACATAACATGTAGTTCTACTATGGATCATTTAAAGTCACCTGTCCCTTTAAAAAAAAAAAAAGTATCAGTAATTGGTATCGGCAAGTACATGAGGGGAAGTACTTGTACTTGGTCCTGAAAAAGTGATATTATCCCCACTTTAAGGCAAAAAACACCCTGTCTTTAGTACTACTTTAAAGATGATCTGAAGTCTAGAGGCTGTGCCCAAAAAAAGGCAGGCAGAGGGCACAGGACTAGTCACCAGTATTGCCTGCGGCTAATGTTTTACCTTCAGTGATTTTCTCTACTTTGTTCTTCACTGTTTCTTTGTGTGGAGTTGGCCTTCTTGGAGTGCCTAGACACCATCACATACCAATAAATGCACAGCCATTCATTGCTATTTTCCAGGGGGAATTCCATACTCAAGTTAAATTTTTAGGGTACTGCTTAAGCACAATTAATATTTCTCTTTATATATGTTTTATTTATTGAAAATATGACAACATGCACCAGAAGTATTGTGACAAAAAAAGGTATGGAGTCAAATTGTGTCTTTTTATGAACAATGACAACACATGACAGTAGGATCTGCGTAGGTTAACTCAGATTTGGAAATGAGGGCCTGTTATTTTGCATCCCAGTGTGTGAGTTTATACAGGGTAACTAGAAAGGGAATGTAGAAAAAATGCAGCATTTTTTAGTTTGTGGTCAAGCAGGGAAAGTGGGGAGGGGAAGGGCAAATTAAAGGGAGGCACAGAGTAGAACTTATTGGGACTAGGAAAGAATGCAATGGGGAGGGTATACAGGGTGGGGTGGAGGGGGTACCTCTCCTCCATCCGGTATTCCCCTTTTTTCAGCATCATATCAGTTTATTCCAGATTATATCAGTAGTACACTGTTAAAATGATTATTGAAGTTCACAGAAAGCTATATACACAGAGATGGAGGAGAACGCAGTCAAGTAGAGCCAAGTCCACCAAAATGTATCATGAATCCCCTTACTGGATGAAATACACTGGATTTCATTTACCCTATGAATCCAAAAAGTTTTGGAAGGTGTTTCTCTTTGTATAGGTCAGGGATACAGCTTCTGGCTGTAAATATCACGTGTGGGATGACAGACCTTTTATACGTTTTCCTTGACATTGGATGTGTTAATCTCCCCTTGTTCTGTAGCTACCCCAGTTACTATAGCTACTTCTATAGCTACTTCTATAGTTCTATAGTACTATAGCTTCTATAGCTACCCCAGCTACTATCAGTCTATGACCATAGTAAGATGATGAGCTGTCTGATTATAAAGGATGTTGGATACACCTATGCCACCCTGACTGTTGTGTAGTCATAGCACAGGAAATTTAAGCATGGGTGCTTTGTGGACCTGGGCAAACATCCTGTTCACCGTTTTCAAGAATAATGATGAAATATATATTGGGAGGGCCTGCAGGAGATACAGTAGACAAAGGAGAATGTTCATCTACTTCTCCCAAACTACTTCTGAGAGGTACTTGTTTATCCTGTCAGGGAGGAAAGTTGTGAAACTAAGCGGGGAGGTTGGGGAATATAGAGAGAAGAGTAATAAGGGTAATATGCTGTTCAGGTTTATGTCACTAAAAATATGCAAATCCCCTATCACTAATGTATATCACTTATCACGTATATTGTAAAGTGCTGAGCAAACTGTTGGCGCTATATAAATCCTGTATAATAATAATAAATATATGTCCTCCTATTGTGGCAGTCTCCCAATCTCCTGTTCGTAGTGTGTGTCCTTATGGTGTGGTGAAATTGTGTGTATCTTCCTGCACTCCTTACCGGATCTCCTAGGAGATGATGTCTGTAATAGGGTGCTTGTAGCGACCACGGAGGCACCGTGTAGTCAAGTAGTAATTCCAAAAGATGTCACCAGCACTCCAAAAGTAGATTCAATATATTTTAATGATAACGGTCATTCAAAATCAGTGATCTCATGGCGAGCAATCGTCTTCAGATAACATACTAGTGGCATGACAGGCTCCCTTGAGTCAGGTGATAAGTCAATTGAGGGTAAGGGACCTCTAACCATATAAAACAGTTAATGAAAAGATGAGTACGTTGGGTTAGGCCCTGATTCCCTGATTGTCCACCTAGTTTTCCTCAAGGCAGTGAGTGTCATTTTTATCTGTGATAAATAGAGCTAAGAGCTAAATTAATTCAAGATCCTGTAGGCCTTGGCTTTGCTAAGAGTCTGCAGTCTCTATCCACAGGCAGAGGCCTGGGTACCCAGAGAGGCATGAAAAGCCTGCATCTAATTGACAGATGGATTCACCACCTTCATTAGTTCCCTCTAGGATTCATGCAGGAGGGGGATGGGAAATCACAATGGTCCAAAATGTGGTAGGGTGTGTGAGAGTTAGGAAATGGGTACCTGTTATGTGAACCAGAAAATGTATAGATGGCAATTGAATGAGGAGATGATAGAGAGTTGTAGGGGAGGAGCTACACGCTGACGCTAGTGTATGGAGTGGAAAAAGACAGAGCTGAGCTCATACAAGCCGATTTTATGTTTTTACAGCGCTGAAAAACCTTTTTAAATGTAAGTGTTCTGATTTTTATGAATAAACTATCATCTAGCAGTTTTACACTATGTGCCATCTTGGTTTTCTATTTTGAGTGGATAAGAGAGAGTTGGGAGAGACATCGAGCAGATTCATCATTTTCATCTGTTGGTGATTCAGTGGAGAGAGAGGCATCGGACACCAGGGAATTTTGCAGAGCGTTTGAAGACCACTGGGTTCTCAGAATTATCTGGTGAGTGTGCTAGTGTTTGTGCACCTGGAGGTGGATCACTGGTGATTAATTGACGAGGAATTGAAGCACAGAAGTCACGAGTGATTGTGGAACTTTATATGCAATTTGACTTACTGATGCAAAGAAAGTGAACACAAGGATTTCATCACATTTATTTTTGATCATAGCAATTTTAGGAATATTTTCATATGGACTATATATAAGTTGGAGTGGACATTTTGTATAATTTTAACCAATTTAGTTGCGCTGGAAAAACTATGTGAAAACACCAGCTGCAACAATGTGTATAATGTGTATAACCCTTTTGAAAAAGTCAAAGACTGACGAAGGGGACCCGCTGCTTCCTTCCTGACATACCGGATAAACCTTCAAAGGCTGGGCGCCGTTTACACCCACATGCGATTTTTACTCAAACCATTTCGTAAGTGTAATCATTTATATTTGGAATAAAGGACTTTCGTGACTACACTTAGATCTGCTTTCTCTCTTGTGTCCTTTTTCCTGTCTTCCTCGCTCGGCTGGGCTGCTCCTGGAGGGCGTTTGACACCGGCATCAGAACCGTGTGCTGACCGTTTGGAGGAGAGAGAGAAATATAAAGAATTTTTGAGGACTTATGGATTGAAGACAAAGTAATAGACACTTTTTTCTTTGTTATTTTTTGGGTTCCCTTTCTTTTGGTTTTCATTCATTTTTCTCCTCTGAGTGAAAGAGTTAAATGCCTTGGTGATTGAAAGAATCTTTTGCGTAACCCTAATCCACGTCTTATATGGAGACATTGCTTTTCTTTTTGCTTTTTTCGTTTTTTCGTTTTGGGGCGATGATAAATGGTTTTATGTGAGCTATTTTTTGTATAGCTGTGTAATTATAATCAACCAATCGAATGATGAGATCAAACTTTAGAATCTGAATGTATATGTAATCCCTACAGACGTGGGATTGAGCGTTTAATCACAGAATACTGTTTTATTATCACATTTTTATTATCACATTTTTATCAACGAAATATTGAACAGAACAAAGACACAGTTTACTAATTATAATTATTTATTTATTTATTATACATATTTTACACTAATTTATTAATCTTTATTCACTCATTTATTCATTTATCCATCAATTTTTTTTTTTTTCACTTGAATATAAATAGTAAGATGACACAGTAAGAACATTGCTCACTACCAAGCGCAACATAATTGCTCACATTTTGTATAATTGTCACTAAGTATATGCACTTAGAGTTTTATAATATTAGAGATAGCGCAGTGTTTTTTGTTTAATATATTGTGGGAGAAGTTTATGTAGCTTCTCTCTATCTCTGCAGCGGTCAATAGGGTGTTATTGAGGAGTTTGGGGTAGAGCACTATAGCACGGATAATCATTTGTTTTGCTAAATTCTCCCATTACTTTTCTAAATCAGTTTTAAAGTCCATTTACAGGCAAGTATAAGTATTTAGTGAGTTGCTAAGGCTATCCAGTAAACACAAGTAAAGTCAGAAGGTTAATTCAGTTTACTTAAGCTGGCCATACACTAGTAGATTTCCAAACAAAATATCTTTCTCTAGCACCTGATGCCATCAGACACTTGACAAACATCGAAAATCGAAATCTTTATTTGATTTTAATGTTCAGTTTTGGAATGAATGGATTTTCCCAAAGGAAAACCACAATCACTGTTAGAATTTCGTTCGATTGAGAAAAAATATCCATTCTGCTGCTTCGAGTTTTTTCATCACTACAGTCAAAATCAGTCGTCGATTTTTTTCCTCATCAACTAATAGAAAGTCGTACGAAAGTTCTTTTGAAAATCTAAGTAGTGTATGGCCAGCTTTAAGTCTGGGTTTCATGCAGTTTCCTGCACATACACACACACACACATCTCTCAAGGGTCAGGAGGACAGAAATAGGAGTGTACTTGGTGAGGCCTCTGCGGTGTAATTTCCTCTCTCTCTCCTTATTTCATCACCAGTCACAATCAGAATTCCAAACCTATTATTACAGGCATTTTTACATTAGGTTTTGCATTTTTACATTTGCTGTGAGAAGCAGCAAGTACGGTGTTAAAATATCACAAGTAAATGTGTTCCAGGGTCACTGGATTATAGAAAAAATGGAGTGGGGTGGACTTGTGCAGTACAGCAATGTCTGGGAAAGTGTAACTACTCAGCAGGTAGGCTATACTCCCTCTATGTATCTCAAAGATATTATTTTTAATTTTGTCTAAAACTTTATCTGACATCAATAGGAACCTGCCAGAAAATTGCCAGAACAAGAAAGGAAAACTCAAGTGTCTTCTCTTTGTTCAGCTCACATAAAGTCTGAGCCATATCGTGCTGGAACTAATTCCATGTTAGTGCTTTCTGAATAGAGTCTGAAAAAGAGTTATAGGTTGAAGTAGCGACATCTCAAATAAAATATAATTTACCAGCTTAGAAAACTAACACAGAGCTCAACAAATCAAATGTGTTTTGCTTTCCAACTGTCCTTAGTCAATGGAAAAGATAATTTCTCTTTCTTAATCCCTACATTATGTAGCATAGAGATTGCACAAAAACGTAAAGTAGTATTAAACTCTCAAACTTTTTTCAGTAATGAATCCAGATCAAACAAATATATATTGCCCAACAAAGTGTTGCTTTACATTTTTGCACAAGCACTTACAATTATCATGTTTCTGAACAGCTGCTTCCAAGTCTCTCAGCTCAGCTTCTCTGAACTTCCTGTCCAGTACAAGATTACAAAGGACAGTGCAGACTCCAGCAACTGTTCATCTACTGGTTTGGAGAAGGGAGGAGACAGGAGAGGAGGGCGGCAAGGAAGAGGGGAGTAACTTGATTTGCTGTGTCTGAGTGTTTGTGGAGACACACTGTCATGGGTACCGTGCGCAGGTGCCCTCACACCGCATGCAGGTACCCCCGCGGGAGGACCAAATGCACGACCACACCAGACAAGGCCAATTGAGCTTATATATATGTTTTATTTATACAGAGCAACACATAACACAAACCACAGCCTACTAAATACACACCCAAGCACATACAAAAAGATCATATAAAGTAACCGAAACTAGGAGAAAAACGTAGAATACCCACACAGGGTATAACAGGGCAGGAAAACCTGGGGAGCAGGGCAACAGGACTCAGGAACATAAGCAGGTAACAGGGCTCAGAACAACAAGCAGGTAACAGGGCTGAGGACAACAAGCAGGTAACAGGGCTCAGGATTCGCAGGAAATGGCAACAGGACGACAAGCAGGTAATGGCAACAGGACGACAAGCAGGTAATGGCAACAGGACGACAAGCAGGTAATGGCAACAGGGCGACAAGCAGGTATCCAGACTTAGGTCTATAAGCAGGTAACAGGACTTAAGACTCAGGATACACAACAATTAACAACAGGATACTGAGCCATAGCACACCCGATCAGCCGGGTGAATGTGGCAGAGAGAGGGAGCCAGGGGCTTCGTTTAGCGGGGGTCGTGACGGCGACCCCCCTCAGTCCTGCGCCCGGGGCAAGTGCCCCCCCTGCCTCCCCGGTTGTTACGCCCCTGCTCAGGGGACCAGCTAATTCTGCAGGAAACTAAAACTTTTAAACATTTAAAATAGATTAAAATCCTTTTGATTTTAATATCACTTTAATTCTAGGTAGATTCATGTGGAATACTTAGAGACAAAGTAATTTTGTCTGTTCAGGACAAAGTGGCATTTCCTCCTCAACTCCCCACCTCCAAGCAAGGTATACTCACTGATCTTTGTTCCCCCACCACCTCCCCACTCCCTTGCTCTGTTGCTTTAATGGAGTGAGGCATCTGGGTATGGGGAAGCATGTTACAGTCCTTGGGCTTGAGCAGTCAATCACCAAGTTTGAACACTGTCAGTTGGGGGACATTGATGTCATCCACATAAATAAGATCTGGCACAATCCAACACCAGAGCTCATTCAGGATGGATGCCTGAGGAGCATGAACAGGTGACGATACATTGCTGAGGGAGTGGGCTATAAGGAGGTATTGTCACTTGAATGGTAAAGTGATAGTGTCTCTTTAAAGCAAAACTTTCCACTTTGTGAAAATTGTTAAAAATGTTGTTCAGTGCATTGTCATGGTCTATATCAGTATTTATGGAAGAGAACCAGGTAAGGATCTGCAATAAAGTCATATAAAACCCTTGTAATGTTAGTAACTGACCTGAAAGTAATCCCCAGAATAATTGAAGTTTCACTTAAATTTAGTTATCACATGAAAGAACAAAATATATAAAATACATGGATTTACAATTCTTGTCATTCCTTGCTTTGTTATTGACAATATATTTATCCTTAACGTAAAATGAGTAAATGCCCCTATCAATAATGACTCTTATCAATTCCTAAATGCAAGAGGTCCCAATGACATGTGTCTTTATTCAACCTCAAATACTATGTAACTATGTAACTATGTAACTATGTAAGAAAATCTAGTTACTGACATTTTCACATCCTGAATATTTTTCCATTTAAATGAGAAAGGAAATCATAACTCAATGAGCTGTGGATATACCTGTGGAGAACTGTACCTCAGAGCGCAAATGGAAAGAGCGACATTAGTTCAAAATACAAATGTAGCAAAAGAAAAAAAATCTCCTTTTCATAGATTGTCAGAAATTTAAGTGTAAAAATAGCACATGCATTCCCGAGATCTTCTGACTGATTAAGGATGAGAGGCTACAGTGAATATATAACTCTTACCAGACCTGTCTTAAGTCGCTCATGGCTTATTGATTGCGTTTTTAAGATGCTATCATCTCAGCAACATAGCACAGGATATTAACTCACACAGCAGATAAAATAAATTATTGCTTTGTCTAAGTCTTAAAGACTGATGTTTCTCTCGCTGCTTAGGACACAAGAGCTACGCAGCACACATAAATATAGATTTACCTGAGGAGTTGGCAAAGATGAATGCAGGTAAGGGGAGACAAGTTAACACTAAAGCCAAAGAAAAAAGACCAGGTAATGAGTTTAAAAAAATAACAACAAGAAAGCCAGAGGGGGAGCTAGTGCACCAGACATCTTCCTCTATTATGCCTCGGCAGTGTTGGTCCGCATTGTAGACTGGTTCCACCGGGCTGGGGACAAACAATGGGTGAATCTGGAGGCGACCCTCACAGCGGCTGATCTATTGGCCTTGCCCTGGATACCTTCTGACTCCAGGGTCCGGCCCCCCACGTTTCCTCTTTTGACCTCACACACCCTGAAGCTGTGGGATCGATACGTCGCTCGCTTGGGCATCTCATCTTATCTGGGTCCGATGACGCCACTCTTCGGTAATCCGGCTTTTCCTCCAGCATTGACAGAATCTGCATTGGGGCGGTGGGACAGAACAATCCACCGCCGTTTGATCTCAGCCCTGAGGGCCCTACCCAGGGAACCCGATGGGTCCTCCGGAACAACACGGGGAACTTGGTTAGCGGAGGGGCAGTTCCGCTCATTTGTTGCCTCCTTCCACACGACGGAATGCTTCCAGGCGGATCCCACTGCCTTTGACTCTCTATTATTGGCTTCCGTGCCTCTCCAACACACACGGTATCTCTTATTTACTCTGTCATTTGTTGACAGGCTAGCTCCCTGAATGTAATGCCGTTTGCACTCCATGCCTAACTATCTGTAGCTACTAACTATGTGGCCTGTATTCTTACCCCCTGTCTGAGTCAGATGAGGGAAGAACCATCACTGCTCTGTGACATCCATCTCCAGGAGTACCCCATCCCCCCCCCCCCCCCCTATTGTATTTGTTGTTATGCTTATAACTACTTTATCACATGTATACATGTTTCCTTTGTTTTGTTATGAAAATCTCTAATAAAATCTGATTGCACCAAAAAAATAACAACAACTTTTTAATATTAAAATTTAGACAAAAAAGATAGGTTCACTGGAACCATAGAGGACTTTAATGGTACTCATACAATTTTGTTCCTTAAAATGTCAATACTTTATTTTGTCCAGAACACACACCATAATATCATCAAAACATTATATTAAAAACAATGCATCATATCCATCAATCTGAGAAATTCTCTCACTTGATCGCCTTGGTCAATTTGTTATTCATTATAAACAGTCTGTATACATACAGTTTGCACAATTGTGTAACATTAGAAAGCCAATATGGCCCAAAGGCGAGAGCAACAACACCTTGATGCATCTTGCAATATTAAATAATTTGCTTCTTCAGGAGCTTCTCGGAAAAGTTTAAATTCAATTTACATAAAAGGCTGTTGGGATAAAAGACAGACAATCAGCATATATATTTTTTATTAACCATGTACCATAGATAATAGGTACCGTAGATTTAGGTCTGGTAGCCCCCCCCTAAAATTCCCAAACAGACCCTTAATCTGAGCACAAGCCTGGCAGGGCAGGAAAGGGGGTGGGGGCAAGCACCATTTGCCCTAGGCATTGAGAGTGTGCTTTTCCAGGACCCCCCCCCCTGGAGAAGCACCTTGTCCCCATGCTGATGAGGATTGTGGTTTTGTGGGGAAGAGGCCCTTGTCCCCATCTGCACCGGACATGAATGCACTGATATAACTATGCCCCAGCAGATTTTCACTGTGAGGCTGGCCAAGTTGTTTCTCCTTTCCTCTCTCATGTCCACTGGAAGAAAGGTATCTGTCGCTATCAGTGGTCTAACATAGGAAGTGTAGCAACACGTATCATTTGAGAAGGTATATATTCTTTATTTATTATCTATGGTACATGGTTAATAGAAATACATATGCTGATTGTCTGTCTTTTATCCCAACAGCTTTTTTATATAAATTGATTTTAAACTTTTCCGAGAACCTCCTGAAGAAGCAAATTATTTAATTTGTCAAGTTGTTGTTGCTTTCGCCTTTGGGTCTTACTGGCTTTCTAATGTTACACAATTGTGCAAACTATATGTATACAGACTGTTGATAATGAATAACAAATTGACCAAGGTGGCCCGGTGAGAGAAGTTCTCAGATTAATGCATATGATGCATTGTTTTTAATATAATGTTTTGATGATATTATGGTCTGTGTTCTGGACAAAATAAAGTATATACATTTTAAGGAACAAAGTTGTATGAGTACCATTAAAATCTTTTTTTGTCTAAATTGTAATAAGTTAATATGGATGTGGTACTTTTTCTAATTTTCCTTCTTTAGGGAGAACAACCATATCTGGATATGCTTTTTAATATTCAGAAGCATTTCTCATTATTTATTCTCATTATCTATGTTCAAAGAATAGGATTTATCGGAAGTATTTGTGGTTTTACAACTTTGTAGAATTATGCCACCAAATTTCCATTACTGTATTAATTCAATGAAAATTAAGGAAAACATATACAAGTTACTTCAGTAGAACCATTTAAGAGGTGTGGATAAAAGCAAATAACCCACTTTCAGACCAAATCAGGTGATTATACCTATTGTAATTAAGCCATTACACAGTCAAGTGATGAAACATTTGGGCTTTGTATATTTCTCTACTCTACATTTAGACTGTTTATAGAAAGGTATAACTTTCATTGAGAACAAGAGAGATCTTCCTATTAAAATTCCAGTGACACCACAGTGTTGAGAAACATAGTTTAGAAGATGTGAAAAGATCATTTCCATTTCAATTGAGTCACAAGAATTATCCCTCATCGGTCAGGATGATTTTGCAACACGATCAAAAATCTATGTTGGCATCAATGAACACTTTCCAATTTTTGTGCATGCTCGTTATCACTGGATTTTTAACCTTTATACAGCCTAATTCCTACAGTGATGTGTAAACCATTAACATCTATTTTTCACAGCAGGTCATGTAAGTATCAATGGCTTGAGACAGATAACTAAACAGAGCAGGAGCAGCCGATGGATACGGAGTCTAAATTATCTTTTTTTTATTATTATTTACATGTGTGCCTTTGAGTATGCAGAGGCCTTTCAGGCAGCTGCTCAAAAATGGGGCATTGCCAATTATGAGATTTTAATTAAATCCTAATTATTTGCATTGAAAGGTAAACCATGGTTTGGAGATTTTCCAAAGGTTTAAACATAACAGTTTAAATCTCATCTCACACAGAAATGAGCCATCTCACGCATGTTTTACAAATATATGCATGTTCTGTGGCAGGCTTTATCTGCAGAAGTGCAAATTTTGCATGCAGTTCAGCTTTTAATGTTAACCCTACCAATTGTTTTGTTTCTTCAATTTCACTGAATATACCGTAGAGTGTTTTCTCATATCTGTCCAGTGATGCCCTGTTTCCTGTACACTATGCAGTATTAGCCTGACTGGTTTTCCTATGTAAATTACTTACCTGTGAGGAGAGGAAAAAGTGTTCTCTGGTCCTAAAACACTTCCTCTTCTAAGATAACCAGGTAAAAATTAAGGGAAACAAAGCCTGAAAATTAAGAAAATCAACTCTGCCACCGTATCTAGCGGCTGATATGCTGCAATATATCAAAATGTTTTTCTTGGGTTTAGATACACTTTAATGCCACATTTTTTATACATGGTAGACCCTCGCTCTCTTCTATGGAGGTGATCTTGCATAGTTACATAGTATTTGAGGTTGAATAAAGACATTAGTCCATCAAGTCCAACCTATTAGGATCTCATTCTAGGAGTACCTGTACCCCTGGATATTACGGTCCCTTAAGAAATCGTCCAAAAGTTTCTTGAACAATTCCACATTCTTTGCTGAAATCACCACCTGTGGCAGTGAGTTCCAGACCCTAACTGATCTTTCTGTGAAGAACCCCCTTCGCCCCTTGTGCTGGAATTTTTTTTCCACCAATTTTAGGTGGTGGCCTCTAGTTTTTGTAATGGAGTTAATTTTAAACAGTTTATCGCTAATGTTGTTACCACCATTGAACATTTTGTACATGGAAATCATATCCCCCCTTAATCTCCTCACCTCCAATGTGAACATGTTTAAATTTAGTAGCCTTGTCTCGTAGCTCTGGTCCTCCATTCCCCTAATTAGTTTGGTTGCCCTCCGCTGGACTTTTTCCAACTCAAGGACATCTTATTATGAGGTATTTGCTTGTCTTAACCTTAGAATTATATGATAATTATCTACCACCCTCTTAGATGCAGCATATAACCCACTGAACGTAAACACATTATCCATCCTTCCTTTTATTGTCCTTGTCCTTCCTTTTGTTGCTCACATGTTCCTGTTATATCTTTGATCATTTTTTAAAAATGTACTGAAGCAGGATTATGGTTATGTTAATGTTATAATTTGGGATTAAGGGTAACTGTATGCATTGAGGGATAGAGCTTAAAAATTAGGTTCAAGATTAGGGGAAAAGTTGCTGGTTGGAGGTAGCGTTAGGATTTGTTTTCATAGCAGATGAGATTGGAGGTTACATTGAAAGGTTTGCAGCCAGAGTGAGGAGTTAATTTTTGGTTGGGATACATTATTTAGTTCTAGGTTTTCAGACAAGATCACAGCCATGCCAGAACAGTGTATGCATTACAAGCATTGGTGCTAAGTTTGTGGCAATGTTTGTGAGGCAAACATTGCTTTACTGATGCAGAGTTTTAAAAGTGAAAGGGTGCTAGACAATCTGGAATGGCATTCCTTTCCTAGACCTAGCTTGCAACTGGATGTGGTAAAATTGTTGAGGTCCCCTTCTCCTGTGGCATCTCCACATCTGGCAGATCCTGGGCATATTGGCAGTTTGGACATGTCAAAATCTACCGGGGGCTGGTTGTGGAACCTGTGGGGATCTAGCCCTGTGTCTAGGTGCATTTCTTGTGGGAGGAGGGGGGAGACTACTTCTTCTATGTCAGAGCCTGTCTACACTTAATGTAGGGAGATTTCCCCTTGTTTCCTGCTGTGTCACAACAGAAAGTGAAGGAAGTGAGAGGAAATGTCCCTAAATTAATTGGAGTTCCCACCTAAGACCATTGCCACCAGAACATGTGTCCCCAATAGATAATTTATCCTCATCTCTTGCTCTGGTTACAACTCAAACATTTTGTTTTTCCTCTCATTTTCTTTCTCAGTGACAATGGCCACGAGGGCAAATAAAAGGGTGAATCTTCCCCAGCGGGGACACAAGCTACAATAAAAATACAACAGAGGGTTTAATTTCCCCCTACTGTATTCAAAACGTGGAGAAAAAAAAGCTGCCTTTAAGGAGTAGGTCGACTCACCAGGGTGAATTCCAGGGCTTCTTGCATAAATTACAGGGCTTTTTACCCATGTTTATTGCACTAAGATACATTTCCCACAGAGGAGTTTTTTTCAGAAAGACACAGCAACGTAAGTAAGCATAAAAAATGTGCAGCCTCCTTTTTTTATCAGTCTTAGCCTCTTGCTGAGTCTCTCCTGGTCTGTTCTATGCACGTACTAAAACCTGCGACACACTGATTGAATATTGTCCCTTTCCTGCTAAATTGGCTGAAATTCAATCTATGGGTGTCTCTGTCTGCAACACCTAGCTCGACAAAAATAGGATTTTTTTATACTCAAAATCAAATTGCTGTGGGACACACAGCAAAAAATAACTTGATATTGGGTTTTAGCCTTCCCTATGTTAACCACCACAAAAAGAAGTTTTGGCTATGCATGCACTTTACACACTAATCCTTATATCAATTGGTGGAAAAATGTCATACTCCTAAAATTTTGTTCCAATGCTTCAGGGCCACAAACAGTCGTACTACTTGTTACGGAAGCCAAAAATCAGTGTATCAGCTGATCTGGGAGATATTGTAAGCTCTATGTATCCAAAGGCAAGTGAATAGCCCCCTAGAGTCTGAAAGAACTAATGCACCAAGAAATTATTTTTATGAACTTAAGCCAAGTATTCTACTAAATTAAAGAAGAGCATTCTATTCTTTTATGTTTAACTGGAATTGAATACCTTAGATTTTGACAGTTATAATAGTTATTTAAAGGTTCCCACATCAGTATCAATTAAACAGTGCATCGCAGTGATCACAAAGAATATTCTTTCTCCTAAGACAACTAAACAGAAGTTCACTATGCTTCAGATATGATAATTAAACAGTGCTCATGAATTATATGTTTCTTAAAATGAATTGAACTGTAACTGTTCATTTCAATTTTTAGCAAGTCATCTTGTCAAAGATGTAAGAAGAATTTTAATATAATCCAGCAGTGAGTGATTCCACGTTAATTGATAATTTACTCCGAACATACAGTATGAAGCCATAATCATGAACACTGCAACATTAATTTTTGGAAAGTTTTCAGTTTTTGCTGTCAGCTACAGGAATACTTACTGCCATCATTTAAAAAGAATCAAAGTATGCCACAACGCAAAATATAATTGAATTAATTCTAAATTGCAGTCTAGGAAAGGATCACCTTATGGTACCGATGTGTAAAACCATAAAAAACTCACTACTAAAACATGCTGCATTGCTATGTTATTAACAAAGGATGGTAGTCAGTTTTAGGATTTTTCATTTAAATCTCCAACACTAATCATTTTATTTTTGTATTCAATTAAGTTAAACCTTTAACGATTCCTAGGGGTTTGGTCCAAAATATATCACTCATTTATATAGCACCAACATAATACAAATACAAATCAGAAAGTACAGTGAACAATGGGCATCAGTCTTTCCCACAAACAAACTTACAGTCTCATTTTCTTACAACACAATTCCACATGCTTGAGAGGTAGTTTTGGTAAAAGCTAGTAATTCCGAGACCCAGAAATGGCCCACAAGTGCTCCATGCATATAGTCACTATGGTGGTGACCAAAGCCTGTTCCCCATCACTACAAGAGAAAAGTGCTAGCCACTTAACTGTGGTCTTGCCCACCATACCACAAAGTTGATAATTCTTAACATTGCCTCTGATGGTTGATAAAGCAGGCAATTATTCAAAATGTCTGCACCCAGAATTAACTTAGGATTGCATTGTAATATTAATCTAGATACTGATTTAGCAAACTGAAGTATTACTTTATCTGGTAAACTGCAGGAAGTTGAAGCCCTGTTGACATCTTCCTTTAAAATAATAAAACAGAAATCAACTCCAGACATGTTAAATCAGAAGATAAAGCAGTTTTCATTAAAAAAGTTATTTAAATATAACTAGTGTAAATTCAATTATACTGTCATCCCCTGTAAAACAGTTCTAGGCTAGTATAGTAAGGACTCTAAGAAGCGGCAGAATCCTCTAGTGACAAGTGACATATTAATATTAGTGTAAAAAAATATATATATGTATATATATATTGTTAGTTAAACTTCCCTCCATCACCAGGTTCACAATTTACAACTACATTTAAGAAGAAAAGGCTCCATGGGATGTCATGCTGGTGCTGGGAGTATAAGTGGGGAAGCAACGTGCCCATGGGGACTACAGACATTACATACATAATAGAAATCTTTAGTGAGACAATGATATAATAAGAACACAATCTGTGGCCCCTTTTAAGCACATTGACGAGTATAGAGTGCAGTGCTCCCTAACATATCAGTGTCCTTAACATTGCACTGTTCACTGTGCACTTGTGGGAGTGCCCATAAAATGTACACGGTCACAAAAGTGGGTGTCGTTTCATGCTCTATAGCTTGAAGTGTGCCACCTTTGCCTCTTTGCTTTCAGACAAAATAGAGCCTGGGAGTACAATGGTTGTAAGAGTAAAATAATGCCCAATTGTTGGTGTCAATGCCAGCAATGATAACCCTCCGCATGTGTCAGAGCCAGAAATAACCCCCAGCAATAACCCCTAGTAAGTGCCAGGGCCAGCAATAGCCCCTAGCAAAAAAAACCAGTAAGTGTCAGTCCAGCAAAAATAACCCCCAGCATGTGTCAGGACTAGCAGTGACAACCCCCAGCAATAACGCCCAGCATGTATCAGGGCTAGCAATGATAACCCAACCCCGAGCAAGTGTTAGGGCTAGCAATGATAACCCACAGCAAATGTCAGTGTCAGCAATGATAATCCCCAGCAATAACCCCCAGCAAGTGTGAGGGTAAGCACTAACTCTTAGTAGCAATATAAACCACCATTGACCCCAGCACTAATAACCCCCATCAGCAATAATAGGCCCCCCATCAGAAAATATAAACCCCAGCAGCAATAATAGAGCCCCACTGTCCACAACAATAATAGATCCCCTGCGACAATAGTAGACCCCGCAGAATTTGTGTTCAGTAGCTTTATTTCCCTGGGCACTCTCTTGGGTTATGGATAGAGGTACCATGGTGGTGCTTGGGGGCACTCCTTTTTGGGGCTTTTGTCGATAGGTAAATCCTGCTTGCTTTTGACATCAGTTTCAGTTCCTTCTGAGACCTTCTGAAGATCACCTTTAAGGCAACCTAAACTGGTACCTAGGGCCTGATGGGTTTCCAGGGGGCCTGAGTGTATATTCTATACTGTACTTCCCACACCCCTCTTCTGCTTTCAAAATATACCTTGATTTTATAATTTATTCCTGAAAATGTCCATGATTTGCTGGTGACTGTACGCCTATTTAAATCTCACTGACACTGTGCTCAAGGCATGGTATAGGTTTCTTTCACATTCCTGATCAGTTGTCATTTCCCTGTGTCTGATTTCCTGTGTACTGAGCCCTTGCCTGTTTTTCTGACAACGTTTTCTGTATACTGCCTGGACCAACCTTTTGCCTGTATACTGAACATGTTTCTGCCTGCCGCCTGCACTGACCCTCTACCTTTTTAACAAACACATTGCTGCCTGCTGTCTGGACTCACCCTTTACCTGTATACGCATCACATCTCCTCCTTCCTCCTGAATTGTCTATCTTACTGTTTGACAAACATGTGTGCCTTCCGAACTGACCCTTTTGCACCTCCCACTTTCTATGTTGCTGTTGAGGCACTAGACCCAGCCACCTTTGTGGTCACCCATTTTCCAGGTACCACAGGTACTAATCTTGCTTAGCCACCTTTGAGTCCTGGCCAGTAAATCTAGCATTGTGTAAAAGTCCTGGGGAAGGTATTTGCCAGCTATAGGTGAAACTATATTCCCTAACCATTTATGCAGAGATGAGCATTACATTTGCATTGTGCAACCCTCTGTAAAAAAAATAATTTTAAATTAAATAATTACACAATTCAAAGTTAAAGTAAACTTGTCACAAGCCTTGGCAAATGTAAATTAACATTAGATGAAGAAATGCATAAGCGAAGGTTACCACATGTCAAAATATTCAGCAGATTCAAAGATATAGGCAGATAAAATGATATGCTAATCTGGACGTTTCATTTAGAAACCAAACTTGTCTGCATACCCTTCCACCTCCAAAGCCTCTTTATAGATAATTTATGGTAATTG
Source organism: Nanorana parkeri (assembly GCF_000935625.1). Classification (NCBI taxonomy): domain Eukaryota; kingdom Metazoa; phylum Chordata; class Amphibia; order Anura; family Dicroglossidae; genus Nanorana; species Nanorana parkeri. The sequence goes on along the minus strand of NW_017306869.1, from coordinate 581,079 downwards.
GTGGAGTCATTAACCAACACAGAGACTTGAGAGGCAAAATAGCGAATTCCACTTTTACAGGAAAAGTTGAGATTGGCTAAGTATCCAAGCTGCCTATATCAGCATCTACTGATCAATATACTGTGCAGTTTTCAGTGACAGTAAATACATTTTTTTCATTCTAAATTGCCTACAATTGTGACAGGTTTATTTTAAAGGTTTCCTTTATAAAGAGATCTTTGTGCCCCCATAATACGTGCCAACATTTCAGTAAGGAGTGTAACATAATAAAAAAGGAGAGAGCAAGTTCATATAGCTCATATCCTTCCCTGAGGATGTGCTGACAGAACTCAGATGATGTTGCTTGCAAAAGCTTAAAATGAAGATCTGCCTCAGGCCTTGATATTAGTGAAGACACAAGCCAAAGGGAAAAGGGTTTCTTGTCAGGACCTTTGCACTGAAAGAAACCTCCATCCAACTTCTTAGCTGTATGTGCAGTAAATATATCCAAACTTAAACGTATCTTTTAAACATGGAAATTGATACTGAGGAGTTGATTTACTAAAGGAAAAATGGCTGTTCACTTTGCAAGGGAATGTTCACTTTGGGGGGGATTTTCTTATCTTAGGGAACGTGGTAAAAATTTCCTTTGCAAAGAATAACCAGTTGCGTGCAATCACATTTTTTAAAAAGGTATGTGAACTTAGCCATAATTAGTGGATAGAAATTAGCAGAGCGTCACTTCATTCACTAAGCTAAAAAAACTCCCTTGGAACAGGAAAAATTCCCTTGCAAAGTCAATAGCTCATATACCTTTAGTAAATCAACTGCATGGGGTCATCTTTTAGCTGAAACATTGCAAAACATTGTAGGTGTCAATAGACCTCTGTAGAACAGGAACTGAACACTTCTTAGTGGCGAATTTCCAGATGAAAACCAAAGTTTTTAGACATTTCAGTAAATTTAGAGTAAGTGTAGGGAGATGGAATCATTCAGCAGGTACCTTCAAAGGATTAGAGGGGTCAAGTGGAATTTCAATTTGCAGTGCAGCTGGGATGTTGAGATTAATTCTGAGTAAGTCAAAAAACACATTTGTACCAGCTAGAAATAATTGGATGTCATGTTTTGGTTCATTAATTGCTAATTAAGTCAAGCAACTGTTTCAGTAATATTATTTTCAGCTAAAATTTCAATCACATTCCTCCTCAAAGCACAAAATCATATGTATTGGCAACCATTACATCCTCTTGGGCCCTATATAGCAACACGGCAGGTGTAGAAACAATGATGATCGTATTTTTAATTCCTAAGAAATTGACATTAGGATGCATAAGCCGCACTATATACCATATAACACCACTAGATACTGTAATATAGTAAGTACCCTACTATCACAAAATATACAGTAGATAAAAGTGATAATAATTCATTATAAACATATTATCAACCATTTTTCATAAATCAAAACACCACGAAATTAAATACACAAATAGAAACAAAACACCAAGAAATATCTAGAATAGCAAATGGAGGGCTTAGGTGCACAGTCTATTGACAGTACTAGGTCTTTATCACCAGTCTAATTATGAAAATGAGTATACTTATTATATGGAATTCCAGCCAAACATTTCTTTCAGTTTAAATGGTGTGGTTAAATGAAGTAAAAGAAGTCTAAAAATTAAAAGTTTCAACAGAACTGAAGTAAGGAGGAACGCTTTTGAATGGGGGATACCTTTTCCGGTGACTCTTGTCAAAGGTGGGATTTCCCCTCCGTTTTCCCAATGGGGACAAAGACAGCAGTAAAAATATGACAGGGGGTTTGAAGCATTATGACTCTATCCAAAATTAAAGAGAACTTTCCTTTTAAATTAGCTCAATACATTATGTCTATACTAAAGCGTTGTTCAAGTTTGTGTAATTACAGTCTCTCTGTGTGGAAACAGTGGTCTTACTGCAGTGGTCCAACAAGCTAGAACTTTCCAATCAGCAGGGAGTATGAGCTTTAGTTGTAACCAATGCAGAAAACCATTGCATCTACATAGAGAACAGTGGTCCTTCTCGACAGCATGCTTGGAGGATGAGGCCTTTCCTCTTTGATGCAGCTGATATCCAAAAAGAACAAACTGTAATACTTGATCTCCTTTTGTTTTGATATACACATAATGTATTTCAAAAGGAATGTACAGTTGGGTTTTAAAACATTAGGATGAGAGCCACAATTTTGTATATCTGTTTTAAAGCATATTTCCACTTTTGCATTTAAATTTGGAAAACTTCACTATATGTTTGCTATGTGTTACCATTCGCACAGCATATCTAAAAACATATACTTTTTAAATATTTCTTCCCTTTTTAGCTATTTCTCTGGAGCAGGAATACACAGGACTCTATAGGCAAGCTTCTACTGCCTTGCATAATTGGCACTGTGCAGCTAAGGGGACAGACTGAGGGCTACTTTTTTTTAAAGTGCATTAACATACAGTGCTTTCATATCATTAACCCTTTGTTAGGACAGACATTTCTGCACAACTAGTTTACAACTGATAATGGAGACCTGCCAGCACAGTACAGCCATGGTTTATTATGACTATGCTATGTGAATGAGATACATGTAACAAATATAAAGTAAATATTATCCTAATTCCACTTCCGAAGTGGAAATACAAAAGGGTTAGAATAAAACAAATAATTGAAGTGTTATTTGATAATTATAACATATTCATATTGGTTATTATTAGAGATGAACAAATCTGCTTGGGTTCAAACACAGGAGCTTCTTTAAATCTTACATGAAGCTTGCAAAACTCAACTTAGAATCAAACCCCACTGAAGTCTATTGTGGGGCAAATTCTAATAGAACATTTTGGTCATTTTGAAGACGTATAGGGAAGCTAAGGTCAAAAAGGGCATAGGGAACTGGGCACTGCCATGGGGGACATTTAACAAAACAAAGAAATGTGGGGAGGGCCCCTTCATGGCCAATCAGCGCCTGGCTTCCTGGTTGGCCAGAAAGCCGACTCCAGGCTTTCTCCTCACCTAGTGAGGAGAAAGGCTTATCTGCTAATCAGGAAGCAGGGTGGCGAGTCTTTACACGCTGCCCGGCTTCCCGGCATATCAGGAAGCCAGGTGGCCAGTCATTACACACCACCTGGCTTCCTGAATAGGACTTACGGTACTCGGTATTCGGTATCGGCAAGTACTGGAAAAAAAATATTGGTACTCAATACTGAAATACCGGTATCGGTGCATCCCTAATTTTCATGACAGGTTCACTTTAAGTGTATAACTATAACATTTTGACTTAAGACAACATACTTTGCTTGCATTTACATTTTAAAATACGATCATACAATTACAATGTGTACTACAGATTCATATATTTTCCAACTTACAAAAACTTTCTGGCATCATCCTTGTCACTGCCGTGACAGATGTGGGGTTGCATGTATATCATCCACTTCAAGCTTGTCTAGATAATCACTGTTTAATGATATGTCATTATTTCTGCACCACCTCACCAGTAATTTGCTCTTCATACTTTATGAAAACGTCAGTTACACAGATGTTGCATTTCCTACATTTGTAACACATCTCTGTATTAAGATTGCACTTAAACAATGTCTTAATGTAAATAAAGAAGTAAATAATCATTCATCCATTTAATAGTGTTTGCTCAGATGATGACCAGCTAATAAAAGCGCAGAATGTGCTAGTTCTTAAATTAGACATGTTTTCCACTTTTAATGAGACCTGCAGTCAAATATTGATAAAATGATGTTAACAGTTTTGCTGCATTGAAAAAGTAGAGTATTAAAAAGACTGTTATATAGTATATTTTTTTCTCCTGTTCAAGGCTCCCTTCAGTGCTGGCCCCGTCTGAGCCCCTAGGCAGTTGGTTTTGTTGACGAGAAGAATTTGCTGTTCTGAACTCTGATCTTCATAGGTTCATGTGACCAACTGCCTAGACCTTTAGATGTGGCGAGCACTGCATAGAACCAAAAGGAGCTTTTGTTCTCTGGAAACGTATTTCAGTCCTTCCATTGCTTTTTATGTATCCATCCCAGGAAGACTGTAAACATATAAATATAGGCCCACTTTAATGGCTACATTTTGTCCTGTCGTTTTCTAACTACACTGAATGAGATAGGTACAGTATGATTTTATTCTATGAAACTGATAAGGTGGTTAGTATATAATGATATTGCTCAGTCAGCTCTGCACTGAGACTAAAAAGCAGCCAGATATAGCAGATTAGAACATATTTTGTTAAAAGCAATATTTACTATATATTTGGAACAGTGCTTAATGTACAGGTGAAACTCAAATAATTAGATTATCGTGCAAAAGTAATGGCAGTAATTGCTGCAAAAGGGGCCCAAACCAAGTACTGAGTACATATGCATGCTTGTACTTTTCAGAGGTCTGATATTGTTCTATGTACAATCCTTGTTTTATTGATTGCATGTAATATTCTCATTTTCTGAGGTTGTGGATTTGGGGTTCTTGGGGTTTTCATGAGCTGTAAGCCATAATCATCACAATTATGACAAATCACAGCTTGAATTATCTTGCTTTGCATGTAATGAGTCTCTCTCATATATTAGTTTCACCTTTTAAGTTGGATTAGTGAAATAAATGAACTTTGCACAATATTCTAATTATTCGAGTTTCACCTGTATATACTATTAAGGGTCTATTCACACCATACATGCATTTACGCATTGCGCTGAATTTTCAGAATGCAGTGGAGTGTGTTTGACACACGATGCAGTGCGCTGAGTTGCTTTTTTTCTATTTCCTTTTTTTATATATTATTCAGTTAAATTAAGCAAAGTTTTTTTTTTCTTTCTCTACAGTGAGTTGTCCTGCTGTGTGTTGTGCTAATAAAGTAAAGGATGCTCTATTTTTTCAGCACAGCTAAACGCAGTGCAATGCAACCTGCTCGTGTGAACTGGCCTGATTAAATTGCATTGATTCAGGAGTGTTCTGCAATGGGAATGCACAGAAAAATGCATCCCAAGGTATCTGGTGTGAATGGACCCCTAAAATTGCGTTTATCCCTCTTCGCAAATACTGTTGTATACCTGGAGCAAACTCTTTTAGAATAGAGGAGAAACTAGATATCATTGTATGCTATCAGGGCTATTCACAAAAGGGTGAAGAGTTTGGAGAAGGCAGAAGAAGTGAGTTGATTCTCCAATTCAGCTCACTTTCTGGTTCGGCTATTTTGGCCTAGATTGTTCACTTCTCCTGCCTTCTCCAAACTCTTCACCCTTTTGTGAATAGCCCTGTTAGTGTTATGATAGAATTTACCATAACCAAAAATGTTACTTAGTGACATGACTGTGTAATTATTGTTAACATTCACAGCTATACTCAATTTTTTAAGGAATATACGATTGGCCGAGCATAGAAGGATAAATTGTAGAGATTCCTTTAATGGACACCACAGGGTCTGTTTATAAAGGATTCACAAGGAAATTTACACAGAGAATCCTTAGCTATTATTTGCCCAAGTGATGAATGTCAGTTGAGGGATTTTGATTTAATTACATTGACCTGACATTCCATAGCCACCTCTATCCTATGTACTATAGGTTAAATCCAGAACAGTTAGTGCCATTGAGTGTCACTTGTACAGTAGCTATAAACAAAGGCTTATTAGCCTATACTGTACATTAATTTCCTGGCAGGAGCTCTTGACAGTACTGAATCAGGAGGGTTAAGTGTTTTTTGTTGTATTGTGTGATACATTTGCTCAAACCACTGCTTTAGCTGTATACAATACTGTATAGCTAATAGCCAAAATGTAAATTAGTGCTTATATCCTGTGTTATATGTATAAATCTGGATAGCTATTTGTTATCGCATCTGCCATTTAAAAAAACAGATGGATTATTGCTATCCATGGATTTTGCCGAAGTGGTCAGCACTGTCTGCGTTGCATTTTGTTTTGTGTGTAATCCTCAATAATATAAAGGAAATACTATGGAAAGCTGTTTACTTTATGGCCTCTATCAAAGATACAAGTGTTTCCCTTAAGACTGGAAGCAAAGGAGTATAATGCATGGTGATGAAAACAAAGAGATTTGAAAATTAAGAATAGGATTTTGTCTTAGGTAGATTCGGTATATTGTCTTTAAAAAGTATTGGAATTTTTCTTAGAAGAGGCAGAGCTCTACTTTCCATCTTGTCTTGTTTTGTATTGTAACTGTAATGTCTTCCTTATATTGTAAAGTGCTGCACAAACTGTTGGGGCTATATAAATCCTGAATAAAAAATATTATTAATTTTTTATACATTTTTGATGATACAACTGGTATTACTGAAGACATGACTTTGAATTTCATGTCACTGCCCCAGTCTACAAGAAGCATTATATAGAAAAGAAGAATGAGGCTGCACAGAGTAATGGGCAAGAGGCTGCAGTCCCATGTCATACAAAAGCATTATAATTTCTATACCTAATATGCCACTGAAAATCTATTAAATGTTAATTCATGGAAACTGAGTTGCTTCAGGATAGCTGTATTGCTATTTTCCTGGATTACATTATTAGGTCTCTGAATGAGATTACTTGCACTCACTGCTCTGGAATCAGTAAAACATTATACTCCTAGGCATTTCAAGAATGAGTGCTCTAATTCCTACATATTTATAGTTTACAGACTTCAGGATCACTTGTGTCACATGGCCCCAATTAACAATTAACTTACTTCATAGGCATTGAGTAAATTAACTTGCCACTGATCAAATTATATAACATTGCTTCAATTTGTTTTCTTTAGATATACAGTAGCTTCAGTGGATAGTGATCCTATTAAGACAAAAACAAATAACCTGTTTTTTTTATTTTTTTATTTTTGCATGTATTGGAAAAAATAGTTTATTGTTCTAAAGGCACTAGTTCAATAACTATCAGTCTATATGTTGCTGGTCTATTAAAGCAATCAGATGATCTCATTTAGATATGTTAATGCAGCTACAGGATTCAGTTTACAGTAAAGTAGTTGAGCAATGAGCATTATTAATGTAAATAATAGACCAGATGTCCATATCCTGATTTAAGATTTGAGCGTTTTGTGGCTGTTTTCTCAAGGTCACTCTTGTATTATTTGATGAATATATTTTAGAATAAACTAGGTTAATTATCACTAGAAATGTGATAATGTGATGATGTCAAACTTTCTTTAATTTCGTAGTTAAAATAATTACATTGCAGAAAAGTGACATGAAATGTTTACTTTTTCTTTTTAACTTTTGACAGCCCACTGAAACGTTAAAAATCAGCAGAGCAGCGGACCTGGGAGAGAACATTCACCTCTCAGGTCCACTCCTCGGCAGGAGCAATAGCAGGATCACTATTGCTCCGCTTACTGCCTCATGTCAATCAGCAGCAGGAGCGGACCTGAGAGAAAAAGTTCTCTCTGATATTGGCTATTTCAATTTGCAATAGCCAATAGCAGGATGGGTATTGCTCCTGCAGAGGAGCAGACCTGAAAGAGAGAACGTTCTCTCTCAGGTCCACTCCTCTGTGACTGACATCAGGCAGTGGGTGCAATAGCCAGCCTGCTATTGGTTATTTCAATTTGAAATACCCAATAGCAGTCTTTGTTTATTTCTCACCCACTGCCCGATGTAAACATTCCATCCGGCGGCAAATGGTGGGTCATTTTTTAATGTTTTGTTTGTGTCTGTGGCCGTCTTTACATCGCTGGATGAGGTGATCGAAGCTGGATTAACATCGTGAGATATTTTTTTTTTTTTTTAATAAAGGACTACATAGTGGTTCATTTACTATTTTACTGTATTTGGTAACAACTACCCTATACCAATTCATGAGGGGGGCGAGATCTGGTTGCCCCCTTTGAAGGGGGGCACCCAGATTCAGATAAGCCCTCTTGCCCCCAGACACCTACAACCACCGGGCCAGGGTTGTGGGAAAGACATGGGAAAAAGGTGCTTTTTCAAGGAGTCCCCCCTGGCAAAGCACCCTCCCCATGTTGAGGGTATGTGGCCTGGTATGGTGCAGAAGGAAGGGGGGTGCACACTCGCCCCCCCCCCCTTTCCTGCTCTACCAGGCTGCTGCTCAAAATTCCTACCTATAGGGTCTGGTATGAATGGGGAGGTGATTGCTTTTTTTTATTGTTTCCGTGGTCTGTCAGCAGATAAAATCTTTTCAGCATTCTGTAACAGCTCTCTGCTACTTTGTTGACATTCTGTAACAGCTGCAGCAGAGGGAGAGAGACACCGGCCTAAGAACAAGCTGCCTTGGATGGACTGGTGAGTATAACTTTTTTTAGCAAATAGACATAAATGAGCACCTAAACCTTTGCTGTGTGGGGGTAGCCCCATTGCAAGGGTTAATAAAATAGTTTCCTAGCGTTCTTTTATTAATATCTTGAATTATTATTTTTAATGATATGCAGTTTCCCTTCAGAGGCATGTAACCTGGCATGTTCAAGACTGCAGTGTTGCCACTGGGAGCCCCCTTCCTCAGCATGCTCATACTAGTCTGTATGGCAGTACTATATGGGTACTGCAAGATAAAGGCCCTAAAAATGTGAGACCCTCCTTTAAATTACCAGCCAAGTGTTTGGGGGCAGTAAACTGCTTCAAAGAAACAACTAAAAGATAACAAATATTTTAAAAAATAGGTATGCTTTGTGAATGGGAACACATATCAAACATATCAAATTTGACTGCAAAAGTGGAACTATAAAGTGTATCTAATGCCCAAACATTGTTTTAGTTTTGGGTTATCAATCCTGTCAGGGCTTATTTACTCAACAATAGATGTATTGGCAGAGTGCTGGACCCAAAAGTAGGTATGGGAGTGCTTTATATACAAGTTTTAGAGACAGCTCTCTGTCAGCTGGGTTGGCATAGGGGTCCCCAGTGTCAACTTTTCTGCAAATGTCCAGCTTGGGCCTCCATCCTGATCCTCCCTATTGCTAAAAAATACAACCAAGTACTCTTGGGAGGCACAAACAAGCTCAGCTTTTCTGTTTCAATAAGTGTTTATTTAATGACAAGCTCTACTTTTACAGAAAAACTCAAGGCTTGCATATAACTCTATTTTCCTATGCCTAGGGCTAAACTGGTGATTTTAATTTCTTGCTATTAAGAAAATGAATGTGTATATTTAAGACTGATACAATTAAAGAATGTGAAAAAAGAGAGAGTACCACACATCTAATGCCAGTCCAGTAAATCAAACAATGTGTAAATTATTACATATGCTAAGAGGTAAGAAGGGAAAGCTAATGCCTTTCAAGGGCTCATTACTCCCACTTCATCAGGGCTAAGATGCTGGCAGTTATTGAAGAGAACACCAGACAACAAAATGCAAAACAAAAAGGATGAGAGATGTGCTCTGTGCAGGGTGAGGCTGGGAGTTGTATCACCACATCCTTGTCATTACTCAGTCAGTTCGGAACTGCGTATAGTTACATGTTATTGACATACCGTGGGTTCGGACCAGCATCTCTGCCATAGAGGTGACGACTGCCCAAGAATGGATTCCCCCTCACTTTGGAGAGATTTCCTCCCACTTCCTGTATTTACTGGGCAAGAGCAGTAGAAAACCACCCCAATGGATCATGGCAAAAAGAGAACTTGAAAGGGGTTTTCACCCTTCCCTAGAGATCCAAAGCTACAAAAAAAATATTGACTTTAAATATACATTAAGAAAAAGAAAACTTATAGATTCCTTAAGACCACCACCAATTTTATTTGTTATACCATAAGTTAAAAAAAAGCCAGCAGGAAGATGCTGTTGTATGGTCGCAGGAAGATGCTGTTGTATGGTCGCAGCAAGTGGGTGGACTAAAAGAAGTGTAAAAGAAGTGAGACCTGGCAGCCTGAGCCCTTGGGATGGGGAAACTCAATCAATTGGTATCTATATGAAAGTGAGCTTTTATGTATCACCAATAGCAAATTTTCACCATCTCTTTGTTCCCATCGCTCTATGTAACCATTGGTAGCAAAGAGAAATACCCAACACTTCTGCATATAGTGGAGCATGTAACACATTCCCTTGTGCCTGGTGATTGAAAGATCAAACACCCAGTGTTGCAACATAGGGTTTCTGTAAATAGCAGGGCTTCTTTAAATGAAGCCATGGAAAGGTAAATATAATCTGCTGGTGGGACCATCACTAAAGCAAATCAATTTCCTTGCCCTGAATGGGCAAAGCCCAGGTTCACTTTGATCTTAATTATCAATTTTGGGTAGATCAGCCCCGAAAATGTCTGAGCAAGCAGGCACTACAGGTTCAAACTTCCTGAAATATGACAAAGTGTTTGAGAACAAGAGAATGAGTACAGCAATTTCTTCTGTATTCTGTCACTCAGCTTTCTTATAGAGATATTTAATAGTACCTATTAAGAATTATTTGAACAGTCTCAGAGATTTATGTTTATAAATTAAGAGGGCAGGTAATACTGTATCTTTCCTCAGCTGCTACAGAGGCTTGATCCACAGTTCATTGTGAATCCGTGTCAACTGAGGTTTAGCGACAGAATAAGGAACAAATAGTTTTAAAAAAATTACAAAAACATAAAACATTATTGTGGGAATTAGCATTCAGGATATTATTCATTTTCTACCCCATCTGCATGCAGGTGAAGGCAGCATTTGCAATTTAACAAGTCAATAAAAAGGTTAGCGCTTGTGTCACAATAAGAGGTTTTCATTATGAATGTTCCATTTGTATAGTGTATGACAGTTTCGAGCATTGTCATGGCAACTGTTAGATGGGCCAGGCTACAAAAGGGAGAATGACTTTAGAAATGGAAGGAAATTGGCATCACAAATGTAGAACGGAATACTGAAGAGAACACGGAATGCATTCAGGTCAACATTTGATGGTACACATCTATATAGATAGATTAGATGGATTGTGGATGTTGCCTGGAATGTATTTAACTGTCGTTTACAGCAGTATAGTGATTTTTTTTATTACCATGATACATTTTCATTCAGTGTTATATCTTCAAAGGTATGAAAATGACTAGTAATGAGAATTCCGACCAATAAATACACTTTTCAATTCAAGTACTTTCTGTTCAATACAGTCTATACCAGTCCTTGCAGACAATTAACTAACAGCATTACACAGGTTATCATTCCTAAAGTGTATTTCCCCTTTATTGTCAGTTTTGAGAAGAGCCCACAATATGTTTGTTATGTGTTCCTATTCACTCAAAAACATTTTTGTAATTATATTTCTTACATTTTAGATGTGTCTGTGTCGCTGTATTTGCAAGCTTCTCTCCCAATTTCCAAGCGACAGGACACAATGTATGTCCCCATAGAATAATTAGAGACAGATTGAGCTTCCCCACATTAACATACAATGCTTTCAGATCTGTAATCCTTTGTTAGGACAAACATTAATTAAATCTGGATTACATCTGAAATCTGCCAGCACAGTACAGACTGGGTTAAAGTGACATTAAAGGCAAAAAAAATGTTCCCTCCCCCCAATGTAAATGTTAGCACTTACCTTAAATGATGTCTTTTTTTCCGATCTTCCTCTTCTTTCCCCATGTTTTCATCTGTCCCTCCAGCGGTGTGACGTCACTCCGATCCAGCGCTGACTGCTCTGTCTCTCCGATCCAGCGGTGTCTGCAGGCGGGTGCACGCGTCCATAGACTTACCTTGCGTCTCTGCTCGTCTCCCGGCCGAGAATCGGAAGTGCGCATGCGCCCGCCCCAAGATCCTTTGCGGCCATACGAGCAGTTCCTGATTCTCGGCGCGGGAACGAACGGCGATAACGAGGTAAGTTTAAAATTATTTTAAGCGTTTTTTGTTTTTTTTTACACTTCTTGCCTATATCTACTGCATGCTAGCAGTAGATATAAGCAAAAAAACCAGAGGGTTTAGAACCCCTTTAATTATTTTAACATTAACCTGCCCAGCCCATCTTGCATCCCAGCGGAAAACTCAGTACAGAGAACAACTTTCAGAATAGTGTATATATTGTTCACGTAGTAATTAAAAAATTAAGCTATGCTATGTGAATGAGAACATATAACAAATGCAAAATAGGTATTATCCCAATTTGGCTGCAAAAGTGTCTCCCATGCAGCTGAACATTGCTCCATTGCAGACAACAGGTCCCCCAAAGGCAGCTGGGAAACCAACACTTCTGGGATTATGGAGCTCCTGGTTCCCCTACAGCTTTCAGTGGTTCCTACTGCCACCTTCCACATTTCTACATGCTCTGAATCAGTGATTCAGAATGTACTGGATCAGCATTACAGCCAGACAATTAGCAATTTCATACGGAGAGGCCATCAATGGCAGCCGCTCGGTTTTTACCAGTTATATAAAGCAAAACTCGTATGTCCACAGTGCTTATAAGACAAATCATGTACTAAATAACACAGGGCATTCATTCAAACAGTAAACACAGCTCTAAACCTGTCAATTAACGCCAGCTTGATAGAATCTATTGATTTCTTGCTATGGAAGCCCCTGAACACTCTCTGTAAAGAAATAATCATTCTGGTTAATGTTGTACAGCCTGAAGGGTCTGTGATGTGGAAGGGAAGGAGTTAAATAGCAATACATAAAAGTAACTTTAGAAAAACATATTTCTGTCATTTACATAGAAGCAGAACTACTTGAAAAAGACCAACAAACAAACAAGCATCTCATCAATGCAATTATGTTCCTTGGAAATATCCAATCTCGTTTGCAGTATGCACATTATGCATTGTCTAAAAGACAAATGAATGTTATGTATTTCACTTGTTTTCACATACAATTCCCCTGTGGATAGAAGAGATCACAAGCATTCTTATCATGAAAGAGTTTACAAGAAGATAATTAAAGCCTTTAAAAGTGTTGGGTCACCATGGAAATGTGAAGGACGTCAATCCCATATATAGAACCAATTCAGAACATTGCTACTAGCACTCTGTTTCATATTTTATTCTGCATTCCTTTTTATGGATTTTATAGGTTTGTTGTTGTAATTCCAATTGTAATAAACATTACATTTTTTGTTTACAGTCGATCTGTACTGACTTTAACACTATAATGTGAGGGCACATATGAATAATGGAGGGCTGCCAAATGTGTTTACAGGAACCTTTGGATTTTTACATAAATGTGTTTTTGCTACTTTTTAGTGCCAATCCAAGTACACTTTAAAGGGAACCTATTACATGTAATATTAGGACATTCAGCCACCTAATACAGGGTTTCCCAACTTTTACTTGTACTGAGCATACAAGATGTGCTGCCTCCTTCCATCAAGGCATGTTAATATCAATACAAAATGGTTGTCAGAATCTGCAATCTCAGACATTTAACTGTGCACTAGTTGTTAAAGCTGGTGAACTGAAAAATGTTTTTATTCATAGACTCTAGCAGTCATTTTATGAACATCTGTGTCCTAACTGTGCACAGTACTCCTTGCTAGAAACTCTGGTAAAGCAGCCAGCAAGAAAACCCCTGTTGACAATCTGAACACTGTTGGAGAGGGAAGGGGGGTGGGGGGGATAAGGGAACACTAGTTTGCTTTACAAGGATCCAAAGCAGGGGAGAAAAAATAGGTTAGGAAGGGTTTTATCAAGCATAAAAAGCTAGGAGGCATAACAGACTTGTGTCATGTACCTGGTAGAGGCCAAGTTGACAAGAGGGCTTCTCTTACACCTCCTAACCAATACTCATTGGGGCTTGTGACATGGTGTAGCAGAACAAGGAATGGCATGGGTGCCTGCGGTGTGTTAGCAAAAATGTCAAAAGTGTGTCAGTCATTTACGAACAGAAACTAAAAACAAGCTCAGTCATGAAGGGGTTAAGCTGACTATCGGGAGCCAATCTGTATACCACTGTGGTACTGGGGAGACTGAATCTGTGCAGAATACTGGTTTACAGATCAGTCACAGGAGCATGCAGGAGCATGAAACAGAATCATAGTCAGGACAAGCAGCAGTCAGCAACAGCGGGTCAGAGGAGAGCAGAAGCGAAAAATCAAAGTCCAGGCCAAAGTTAAGATCAGGTAGGAAGCAAAAGTACCAAGACAACAGGCAGAAGGCAAAATGAGGACACAAACCAAGGCTAGCAGCAGGAGATATGAGTTTCAAAAGGGTCAGGAGGCATAGGTCAGGTCAACAGTGATAACCACTCAGCAACTTTCCCAGACAGGGCTGAGCTTTATATAGGGCAATAAGTTTCAACTGAAGTTCTGGACTTGTATGCTCGCAGTATGCGCATACACGGATCCTCTGGCACGGCCATGAGTTTGGCCTTCCTGACATCTTGAATCCCCACCCCCAAAAATAAGAAAAACTGTAGTTTTTCCAAAGGTTTAGTGGGCTGTTATGCCAGTTCTTTTGTAGAATGCAAGAGTCCTCCAACAGTTTCAGTATGATTTCTTTCACAGATAGGAAAAACATTATATTGTCCTTACTGATTTCTAGGGCTATTGAGCCTGCTCTTTTGTAGAATACAAGAGTTTCCAAAACATTTGATTGCATGAAGCTATGTGTCATGATCAAGTGTCCTCATGGTTTGTCACAGTTTGAAAAATGTTGCCAACGACTGCACTAATCAAAGTAATGTGTTTCTGCTGAGTCTTTTAGAGTTACAATAAAACACAAAATTCAGTCTGGACAAGGCTATGTTCAGTAACTGTTTGCAGGCTCTTGGCACACAGCAGTATAGTGAACCTTGCATTGTAATGCGATAATATCAGTGAACCTTTCATATCCAAAGCACAGGCACTTTGTCATACCTTCAAATACCTGTGATTGTCTATAGATACGTATCTCTGTGTTTGGGAAATCCTCTGGATCCTAGGGCCAAGCTGTGTACAGGGCCCAGAATTATTTCGTCAAGTCAAAATGAAAACCTTTCCTGCCACTTCAGCTCCCAAGTGCTAGAGCCTTTAATGGAACAAGATTGATGAGTTTTTGTTAGGTGATTATATATTAAAGACATTAAAAGAAGCATATTGACATGGCACATTGTCATTTCTGACCTCTCCTTCTGAAAATGCTAGTTCCTTGGATGGCACATTTATCCAGTGGCTTCAATAATTAATGAATCACTGACTCAGGATCAGGATCTGGCATCCCTCTGAAGTCAGTGGCTGCATGCTTCTTCTAGATCAGTGACTTAATAAATGTAAGTACTGAGGACAGAGACAGCCAGACAAATACATTTTGTATGAAGGCGCTAGGCAATTGTAGCCCACAAATTTGTTTTGCAAGACTAAATTGAGTTTAATAAGATAGTGGGAAGTGCATTCTGTAAAACTCTGTGAATATTAGAGACAAAGCTGAAACAAAACACTCTTTTAGACCCCTATCATACAGGCGTTCCATCATCCCTTTGGGAGGCTGGATTTAAACAGGTGTGTGTCCACCCATATCCGCCCATATCCATTCAGGTTTGTTGGACCAAACGCAAATGGTTTGAGTCCAGGTCCCTTACTGACATGACCAGATGTGGGCTGATATAGGTGGACACAGGTCTGTTTATATCCGGCCACCCATTGGGTTTACATGGGTCCCTTTTTCCTCCACCAGAAGATGTGACATATGTTTCTGTTCTGATTGGACTCAAGCTGATCCCCTGCTAAAACAGGACAGAGGGCACCCATCTGTGAGGGGCCTTAGTCAGCTAACCAATTAGCAACAAAACAACCTTATACTGAAAGAGATACTAGTCTTAATAATGTATTTAGACAAACATGTATATGTACAAGAGATCAGCTTTAGGTAAACAATTTTTAATATATGTGTTAATGGTTACAAAATCCTGTTTTTATGTATTTTTTATTAAATGCAGATGGGGAAGCCATGTCTAAGCTGTGGTTGTTCTTTATTATAGCTGTGCTTTAATGCTTCTTCTTCCAATGCAAGTCTGTGAGTTTTTTAAATTAGGGTTTGTTTACACCAGCTTGGTCTGTTGTGGTACATTAAACACACCAATAAATTGCAGTAAAACAACTCACTCCTTTAAACCCACCACAATGGACCAAAAATCGAGCACCTCTCATTCCTTTGAACCCACCACAATGGACCAACCATCTGGTTGGTCTGTTATTGCGCAAACAACAAGCGTTCCTGAGGGTTCCACTGAGCTGCTTCACAGATTCTCTGAAAAGATGTTGGGGTAAAAAAAACTCATAAGTAAAGTGCATGTAGTGCATTGGGAAGGTTTGAGTACTGCGTCGTCAATACACACTAGGAGCTTCTGCACCCGAATGAAGAGGTGCGGCGCATGGACTGAGATTAAGCTTGAGTTACCCACCGCGGGTCACATGCACTTTAACTGTGAATTGACATGCTGTTTTTAATGAAGTTTTTTAATAAAAGGTATTAGTTTTCTCCCCCTATCATTTATGGACAGAATGTTTGGGACTAAGGAGTTCTAGAAGAACGAGAGTGAAGGGATACTTTATTGGATTCACTCTGCAATATAAGAAATTCTTAGTTAAGGGGTCACACAGAATATGGTTAGTGCATTACCAAAAGGATGGAAGTATTGGAAGTATCTCACATTTATAGATACAGGACACTGAACATTCGTGTTTGAAGTGTAAGTGTTTCACGTTCATGCACATATGAAAAGGACACTGAATATTTTAACACTTATTTCTATTTAGATACACATTATTTATTTATTGTTTGTTTGTCTACAGGGTGGTTAGTATTAGAGTATAGGAGCTAGCACTGTATGCTTAGTATTATATAGCTTTGTGATATTTATACAGCAGATGAGAGATTGATTAGGTCACTGAGGGTAGCACAGGCATTAAGTATTTATAAATATAAAATAGGTGTTATCCCAATTTGCCTGCAAAAGTGGAGCTACACTTTAAGACAAACCCCGTGAAATCCTATGGGGGGGAGCAACCATGTTGTTTAATTCTGACCATTTGTAGTGATAATAAGCAGACAACTGTCAAACAAAGGGCATGGGAAGACAGGTACGGCCATGTGGGACATGTAGTAATAATTACATTTTTAAAAGAATTTTAAAACTAGTATCTCTCCCTGCATGCAATTAGCAGCTGTCTCTAACAGCTCCAACACACTGACAATGTGGCTGCTGCGAGTCCACCCTTTAAAGGGGGCTGGGTTATCCATGTCCTCAAATGACTGGCTCCTGTGACTTTGACCAAGGGCAAAGGCTATACACTGTATTATAGATTGTTCCTTAGTTATGGCGGCGATTCTGCAAAGTTTTCAGCCAAGAGTTCACACTTCATGAACTTCGCACTAACCCCACCCTCATCCCTATTTCTGAGTCACTGTGCAGAACAATTATGGAGTTTTGACTTTAGCTTTACTTGTTGCGTGCTTGAAGAGACAGCTAGGCAAAAAGCATTTTCAAAAGGAGAGGTTCTCCTGTATCTCCCATATTTCTCTGACTACAGGTTTCCTTTAAAGCCATAGAAACTTTATAATCTTTAGTAGGTTTTCTGTGCTACAATTTGTAAAATTGAACCTACAGATAAATTAATTTCCTGGGAACAGCATATTCATTTATAGCACCAATGAGTGATCAGTAATGTCTGCTGACCCAACTGAATTAAATCTATCTATCTATCTATACAGAATCCATTTCTGTAAAAGCAGGTCTTTCAGAAAAAAATATATAGTTCAGAAGGAGCTGCTGTATAGTGTTAAACCACTGACCTTCAAGTAAAATGCCCTTCTGATCTTATATCAACAATTAAAAATATGTATAGATTTCAATGCCACCAAGTATTCCAGTAATCCTGATTTTATTATGCTTTGCAGAACACTATTTTCTGCACTTCCACAATATTCCTAACATAAAATGATTTTGCTATAAAAATGCTTGATGTCTTTTTCTCATTAAAGAGTAGACATAAAACCTAAAAGCTAATATTAAAACGTTAAGTGTATATTGCAAGTGCATATTGTGGGTTATTTTTTAGTCTTTTCCATAGAGTCATTTTTTACTTCATATCCTCTAAGCTTGCACTAGATTTCTGTCACTCACTTAGCGGTCTATTTATAAACAGCTTGCTTTCACACTGGGAATATCTTTGAATGTTTGTTTTGTGTGAACAACGATAAAAATTCATGTTTTTATTATTTTCTTTTCAGGTCAAGTGTATTGTAATATGTAATACTGCATGTGTGATGTAATACTGCATTATGGCCACTAGATGGAGCAGAGGAGCATAGGCAATCAGTATTCATTTCCTAAGCTTCTCAGCTTTATCTAGTGGCCATGATGCAGTATTACACAATACATTTGACCTGAAAAGAAAATATTTTAATAACGTTCGTTTTTCACCTTTATTCGCATAAAATAAGCGTTCACAAAAATTCACAGAGTTAATGTCACTGCAAATTATTATCTACATAAATAGATCCTTTAGTGTATGTCCAGTCCAAATGTCTCCTTTGTTTTGGACAGAGCAAATATTACAACCTCTGTCAGGTTTTTCTGTTTTCTAGGGACCCCATTAGGTTTCCCCTCAATTCTTGTACTGCTGACACCATTTTGTCAAACAGAAAGTAAGAGGAACACTCCAACAGCAACAAAGACAGAAATAAAAATGATTTTCTTTTTGTAGAATAGAGCAAGGCTAAAACCTCTGTCAGATTTCTATTGCTTGTGTCCCTGTTGCAGTTTTTCCCCAACTTACAGTTGGATAGTAGCAAATCCCTGACAAGGGGTCTGAAATATGATATTGGCTGCAGAGAGACAGCCACATTCGTATTTTAGGCAGTGCCAACCTATCAAATTGAATGGGCTGTCTTAATGTAATTCATGTTAACGCATAAAAAAGTCCATTAACGCATGTTTGTTAACCCACCACACCAAAAAAGCCTTAATGTAACACCCAAGATTCACAGGTGGTTAATAATTTCTGTAAATTTCAAATATTTTGTGCTATCCCCAATAAATATGCCAAACAACACATGCTGATTATATACAGTGCATAAACAACCTAAACATATAACAGTTAAGCTCAACCTGTGTGAACAAAATTTAAATTCTGTGCCCAGTGGAAAAAAATTTAACACATGTTAAAAATCGGAATTGTTGGATAGAAAATTACTTTAAACCCGCAAACAACTACCGTATTTTTTACTCCGTGTTATGGAGCGAATCCCTATTGCCCGACACCTGGGACATGCAGTTTCGGGCGCCGGGCGAGTCGTTTTTTGTACATTCAGCTCAGGACAAGCAGAGCTAATTGTACAGTGGGAGCCGCTGCTCGTTTAATACAAGTGATCTAATCAGATCATTATGGTATATCATTTCTGAAAGCAGAGGCCCTGTAGAATAAACAAAATTGATAGCTGCATTTTTTTATGTCACAAGATATTTGTGCAGATGTTTAACGTTTAAATATTAATGTTTAAAATTAATATGTTTAGGAGAAAAACACTAAAATGAATTTTAGCACATGCAAACACAATATAATACATTTTTTGATAAAAAATAAAAGATGGAGTCACATTGAATAAATACCAAACATGTCAAGCATTAAAATTGTGTGCACCTGTGCAATGGTGAAAAACTATGGTACTCAAAATTGTTCATAGGTGCTTTAAAAGCCTGCTCATCAGTTTGTTGTATATGTACATGCCCTACACTGTTTGTTGTATATGTACATGCCCACCTACGTGTTTTATGCTGGGTTGGTATTAATTTCTTTTTTACATGTTGATTTATTAAATAATTTTTTTACTTTTTTTAACACTTTTTTAATTGTATTGCTATCACAAAGGGGCTAACAAACCCCTTTGTGAGGTGTCAGGATCTCTTTACGGAGACATAAGGGGTCTATTAGACCCTTGATGTCTCTCCTGCCCTCAAATACAGACAATCAAGTACAGGAATGTGCTTAATTGCCAGTGTAACTGGCATTTGAGTCGGATTCTGACAGCTCTGGAGCAAGAAGCACTGAGAGCATATTGCTTTCTGATTCATTGATCGCAGATCAGATTGGGGAATGGATGTTCTTCAGTCAGCTCCTGCTGTCCAGCCTGGCTCTGGCTGCCATGTTCCTGGGCCCCCCAGAGGAGCCCAAAAACCATGGCAGGGCTGGGTGGGGTGGGGAGCGGTACCCTCAGAGGCAGGTACAGTGATCAGGCGGCTCTGCAGACAAGCAGATCATTCGTACTCAAAAGTCATCAGTCATTAGTCATCATGTTTACAAACAGCTCCGACTCCAACACCACTGCCATCTGCATGAGAATGCAAACTCACATGTATATTTACAGGTGAAACTCGAATAATTAGAATATCGTGCAAAGTTAATTTATTTCACTAATGCAACTTAAAAGGTGAAACTAATATATGAGAGAGACTCATTACATGCAAAGCAAGATAGTTCAAGCCGTGATTTGTCATAATTGTGATGATTATGGCTTACAGCTCATGAAAACCCCAAGAACCCCAAATCCACAACCTCAAAAAAGTAGATTATTACATGCAATCAATAAAACAAGGATTGTACATAGAAGAATATCGGACCTCTGAAAAGTACAAGCATGCATATGTACTCAGTACTTGGTTTGGGCCCCTTTTGCAGCACTTACTGCAATTACTTTTGCACGATATTCTAATTATTCGAGTTTCACCTGTATATGTATATTTAAATGGTGATTGCACCACGAATTTAAAGTATCACCTTAAACATCAGAGTGAAACAGTCATTCTAGGGCCATAATTTTCTGTCTTTCATGATTGTGAGGGTGTGCCCAATTTAATGGCTCGACATGTTTGGTATCTATTTACTCAATGTGTCCCCCATCTTCTATATTTTCCAAAAATATAAAGGTTTCCAATGTTGGTAAATTCCCCCAATGTTCCTAAGCGGGATAGATAGAATGGATAACTAGTGCATTCCCAAGCTCCTGCCCACACGTTACATGCACAGGACTTTGTCAAGGGATCCTTTGTAAATGGTACATATGAAATATTCGTATTCAACAATTAATGGTTATTGATTCAAATAAAAACATGTTTTGTCATTTTTTTTTTTAGAACAGAATATAATACATAAAGAAAGAAGGTGCATTTCATAAAAAACCACTATAGATTTCCTGGAAATGGATGCCTTTATATTCTGTTTATGAGTTTTCGCTCTGCTGTATTGAATAGTCCCTGTTCCAGATGACATTGTATTATATCTTCTGTCACAATGGTAACACTTACATTTTTCTCTAACAAGAACACACTCTTCTTTCTCTTTTGTAACAACTCTTTGGCAACAGTGGTAACATGCATTTTGTAACAAGAACAAAGTCTTTTTACACAAGTAATATTTTGTCAGCTCGGGGATCGGCTTGTCTGAAATATAACTGTAACCACAACAGTCTTTGTAGTTATGCATTGAGAATATAAGAGTTTTCCATGTAATAGAACTTGTAGCTGATGGAGAAAATAATGAGGGTTAGCAACAAGGAGAGACATTTATATTATCATCGCTTTCATGGTGTATGTTGTGTATTTTCATTTACCAATGCCTGCCTTTACACATGTCTTGATGTGGACTCATTTTTGAGGCCTGGAACTGAGACAGATTAAGGCAGAATGGGGCCCTACGACAAAAGTAAATGCCTTTTGACATGTTCAGACCGAGGCACTTTTTCCACCCCCATTGTTTCCCTTTTCCCCCTCCTCCTTACTGATTGTTCTCTTTTTCTCTATCTTCGCCTTAGACTCTCCCTTCCTTTACTAGACTCCCGTATGACCCGTTTTCTACCTCCCTCAATGGATCACCACCCTACTTCTCCCTCCCCCCTTTTGGCCAGCAGGCCCATCCTGTTTCTCCCAATCCCCATGGTCCTCACCTTGGCTTACTCCCTTATTTGATGCCCTCTCTGCCATCGGAAGGGGATTAGGCTAGATACCTGACCCCTTCTCCCCTTTTTTTCTCTTCCTGTCCATCCTGTCGCTTTTAATGTTGAAAATATACTTCATGAATGGTAGAATCTTTACATGGTTCCTACTAGTCACCCTCCCTTTTGCCACTCACATATGGAAACATTATACACTTCCTGTCCAAACAAAAACGTCACCAGCTGGATTTAGCTAAGCAAATAGGTAAGTGCCGAGGGGTGGCTTCGGCTGGTCAGGTCCACGTTCAGCAACATTATGTGCCCAAAAAATGAGGTCAGCAGCCTACCCTAATATACAAAATGACCAGGTTTTTCCATCAATGGATTTTTCTCTCCTGATGGCACAATGGGCATATTCCAAGATGACAATGCCAGGATTTATCGGGCTCAGATAGTGAAAGGGTGGTTCAGGGAGCATAATTTTCACACATGGATTGGTCACCACCAGACCGTAACCCCATTGAGAATCTTTGGGATGTGCTGGAGAAGATTTTATGTAGTGGTCCAACTCTCCCATCATCACTATAAGATGTTGGGGAAAAATGAATGCAACTCTGGACGGAAATAAATGTTGTGACATTGCATAAGCTTATGGAAATTACGCCACGCCAAATATGTGCCGTAATAAAAAGGCCCATCAGTAATGCTCACTTATTTAGACTAACACCCACCCATCAAGGCTTTTTGATATTTGCAAAACTCCTACCAAAAACCAGTACACAGCTTGCATCAGTGCTGAGGGCTCTTGACAGACGTACTGAGACAGGGTGTTGTTTTCAGGAAGCTATATCCAGCACCCTGATGTCCCCTCCCACCAGCCACGATCTGCCTACATTGTATAGAGAGAAACAGAGACCCAGTTGTGACATCACTATAATAAGGTATATAATAAAAACAGAAAGGTTTTGTTTAAAAATTCCATTAGCATGTTGATGAGAAGGGGAGGGAACAAGAGAGGCAAAATATAAGCAGTTTGAATGCAAGAGGTTTTCTTATTGGCTTAGTGGCAGCTTGTGACGTCACCTCCACTCATCCAATTAAAAAACAATTTGTATTCAGTGATTCAGTGATGAAAACATTAGGCATTCTCTGAATGGTCAGGGGCAAACCCCTGTGTTTTCAGGTTTACTGCCGTTCCATGACCTGGCTGCTACAGTGCTTTACAGGATCCCCAGCAGCTGATTAGGTATGACGTGTGTATACTTACACAGGGCCAATCTGAACTAATGTAAGTATGCAAAGTAATTTATACCTGGAGTTCAGCTTTAAAGGAAGAGGAAAGACACAGAGGTTTTCAGTCAATTTTCTTTTCTTTTTTTTTGTCTCCAAGTTTATAAACCTATCTTTTATATTTTTTAATGACTCGTATGAATTTGTTTTGAGCTGAAGGAGAGAAAGCCAATTGATTTCCCCACCCACGCTAAACAGTGTGGATGGGGGAATGTCCGCTGCCAGCTATTGTGTTCAGTAGCCAGGCTGCAGTGACTGCATACGATAAGATGCAGTCAATATTCCACAAGTCATTTTCCACCCAGTTTAGTTTGTGTTTACATCGACGTTTGTAGAGCAAGGTAATACTCTACACTCATGGCTGAAATTTGAGCCATGTATATTAAGCTGGTTTTACACCAGTAGATTTTTTTGTTCAGCCTGCGGGGATGAATAGTGTGGATAGGCGACTCCCCGCTGTGGCTATTTTATTCTGATAGGGGTACCCATCACTGTCAGTATACATGAACAGTGAATGCAACTAATTGGTTGCACTCACTGTTTGGCCTAGTTCCTTTAACAAAAGTTCATCACTCAGTCGACTTTTGTCAACCCAGCGGGGTCACCCACTGTTAGAATTTTGACAGATTCCAGTGAATTGACCAATCCTTCGAGTCGGTTTGCTCTTAGAGCGGTCCCTTTTAGCACCTAGACACAAAAAAACGATTAGTTAACTAGCCTCGCACTGCAAGGGTTAACAAAAGATTGGTCTGGAGTTCTCTGTTAAAGCAGCAGTAAAGTTTTTTAAAGTGGCCCCCGGGAGCTTTTAGCCATAATGTGCTAAAATGTACAGCATGCATTTAGCTTGTTTCCTGCGATGTCATGATTGCCTAACATCAATAAAGGCATTTTAATGCAGGGGCAGATCCAGAGTCTAGTTTCAGGAGGGGCACTGCCAGAAAATAAAGTCCAAGCTGTTGAGGGACTACAAATCCCAGCGATACATTATACTGCATTGCAGAATAATATGAAGCTACATACTTTGTACTGCTCCAGGGTTCCAGCTTGATGTCTCCAGTGGAGGATCTCAGGAGGGCTGTGGAGGGTCTCAGGTGGACTGTGGAGGATCTCAGGGGGGCTGTGCTGGGTCTCAGGGGGGCTGTGCTGGGTCTCAGGAGGGCTGTGTGGGGTCTCAGGAGGCTGTGCAGCGTCTCAGGAGGGCTGTGGGGGGCTCAGGAGGCTGTGTGGGATCTCACAATGGCTGTGCAGAGTCTCAGGTGGGCTGTGCGGGGGTCTCAGGGGGCTGTGTGGGAGGGGAATGTGCGGGTCACAGCATTTAAAGGGGCACTCATTTATATAATGTATTATTCAATTAAGTGAATAAATAATAACACAATTTTCTTTAGCTCATAATACATTTTCATCAGCTCATAATAAAATTAAAAGACTACAACCATGTATAAATTGGAGAGTTATGTAAAACTACATTTGCTTTTATCATTGTCCATCCTGCACAAAAGTGGTTGGCTCTTTTTTTGTTCAGTGTTTTATGTACCAGTAAATCCCCATCTAAAAAAAAAAATCCTATAG